>NW_028159131.1:0-25000 GCF_964263955.1 Coregonus lavaretus
AGCGAGAGAGAGAGAAGGGGGAGAGACAGAGCCAAGGTGCTGACTGGTGAGAGCATTACTGTTAATTTTAACAATGTGCTTTGGCAATATGTATCGACACGTCATGCCAATAACGCTAATTGAAATTGACTTCAGTTACTTTTTGGCAGGCCTCCAAAGATGGAGATAGAGAGTGAGAGAGAGAGAGAGAGCGGGGGAGAGAGAGAAAGACAAAGAGAGAGAGAGAGAGACAGAGAGAGGGGGGGAGGGGGGAGAGAGAGAGATAGAGAGCAAAAGACAGAGAGAGAGAGGGGGAGGAGGGGGGGGGTGCTGGCTGGGGGCCACCGCTAGCTACATGGTTTAGATTCACTACAGTCGTGGTCAAAAGTTTTGAGAATGACACAAGTATTGGTCTTCACAAAGTTCGCTGCTTCAGTGTTATTAGATATTTTTGTCAGATGTTACTATGGTATACTGAAGTATAATTACAAGCATTCCATAAGTGTCAAAGGCTTTTATTGACAATTACATTAACTTTATGCAAAGAGTCAATATTTTCAGTGTTTACCCTTCTTTTTCAAGACCTCTGCAATCCGCCCTGGCATGCTGTCAATTAACTTCTGGGCCACATCCTGACTGATGGTAGCCCATTCTTACATAATCAATGCTTGGAGTTTGTCAGAATTTGTGGGTTTTTGTTTGTCCACCCGCCTCTTGAGGATCGACCACAAGTTCTCAATGGGATTAAGGTCTGGGGAGTTTCCTGGCCATGGACCCAAAATGTCGATGTTTTGTTCCCCGAGCCACTTAATTATCACTTTTGCCTTATGGCAATGTGCTCCATCATGCTGGAAAAGGTTTTGGTCATCACCAAACTGTTCTTGGATGGTTGGGAGAAGTTGCTCTCGGAGGATGTGTTGGTACCATTCTTTATTCATGGCTGTGTTCTTAGGCAAAATTGTGAGTGAGCCCACTCCCTTGGCTGAGAAGCAACCCCACACATGAATGGTCTCAGGATGCTTTACTGTTGGCATGACACAGGACCGATGGTAGCGCTCACCTTGTCTTCTCCGGACAAGGTGTTTTCCAGATGCCCCAAACAATTGGAAAGGGGATTCATCAGAGAAAATGACTTTACCCCAGTCCTCAGCGGTCCAATCCCTGTACCTTTTGCAGAATATCAGTCTGTCCCTGATGTTTTTCCTGGAGAGAAGTCGCTTCTTTGCTGCCCTTCTTGACACCAGGCCATCCTCCAAAAGTATTTGCCTCACTGTGCGTGCAGATGCACTCACACCTGCCTGCTGCCATTCCTGAGCAAGCTCTGCACTCGTGGTGCCCCGATCCCGCAGCTGAATCAACTTTAGGAGACGGTCCTGGCGCTTGCTGGACTTTCTTGGGCACCCTGACGCCTTCTTCACAACAATTTAACCTCTCTCCTTGAAGTTCTTGATGATCCGAAAAATGGTTGATTTAGGTGCAATCTTACTAGCAGCAATATCCTTGCCTGTGAAGCCCTTTTTGTGCAAAGCAATGATGACGGCACGTGTTTCCTTGCAGGTAACCATAGTTAACAGAGGAAGAACAAATGATTTCAAGCACCACCCTCCTTTTAAAGCTTCCAGTCTGTTATTCTAACTCAATCAGCATGACAGAGCGATCTCCAGCCTTGTCCTCGTCAACACTCTCACCTGTGTTAACAAGAGAATCACTGACATGATGGCAGCTGGTCCTTTTGTGGCAGGGCTGAAATGCAGTGGAAATATTTTTTCGGGATTAAGTTCATTTTCATGGCAAAGAGGGACTTTGCAATTAATTGCAATTCATCTGATCTCTCTTCATGACATTCTGGAGTATATGCAAATTGCCATCATCAAAACTGAGGCAGCAGACCTTGTGAAAATTAGTATTTGTGTCATTCTCAAAACTTTTGACCATGACTGTACACCTGTACTTCTTTATGAGACACAGAGGGGACGGCAACAACAGAGACTCGCTCCTCTCACACCTGTAGAGGACTGTGCTGTAGGTGGTCCCTTTCCCCACACACTCCTGCTTGTCTGTGGATAACTGGGCTTTCGCCACGCTGTGCTGGGCAGAGCAGCTGCAGAACAATAACAGGGCTGATATTTAGAGCTGGGCCTGACATCGTTTAACACCCCATGTTTTAACAGCATCGCTGCATGAAAGGTATTTGTGTGGTTTTGCCCTTGCAGGCAGGTGTTGTCGTGCACCCATAGGCCGTAGCCTTGAGGAGTTAGGCTAAAGCACAGCACTGATGAGGCCGGTGTTAGGGCTGAATGATGCAGAGAGATGTGTTTTTGGCTGCTGGGTTGATCAATGAACCGGTCAAGATAACGTTTCACTTCATCTCCACGTCTCTCCCTCACTTCTACACATTTCTACCTCTCCTCTCCTGTCCTCTTCTCCTTACTCTCTTAACTTCAGAAAGGTGGAGGTAAGACTAAAATGTCCAGGTTTGGTTAGTGTTAGTAATTGTTGGTGGATGTCATCATGTGGTTGACTCGAACTGTTGTGTTGTGGGGGTTGGAGGGGAGAGTGTTCAGGCCATGGCCAAATGTTTTCCTAACTGTGGTTTCATGGAGGTTTGTGTGGGTCCAGGCCCTGTGGATGTTATCCACACCCATCTGGACCTGGAAGTGAGTTCTCTACTGTCAGCAGCTCTTGTGAGTGGACAGATTCCTTCCCTGTCATCCTGGAATGACAACTCCGAAGCCGGGAAAGACTGGGTGAGCCTTCCAGTCACCACCTCTCCTCCCCTCTCTCAGTAAACCTTTAGTCACCGATGGCCTAAGGGCCCAGGGGTGCCATTAAGCTGATTGTGTGCATTCTTGGGATATATTTATTTGCCCTGCTACTCAAATAGATGAGAGTTTATGAAAAATTGAGGGACATCGGATAGGACACACCTGCTTGTTACTCTACCCACAAGGCCCCCCCTCGTCCCCCCTTTGGCAAATCAGATCATGACTATACTCCTGCTTCCTGTTTACAAACAGAAGCTCAAACAGGAAGTACCCGGCCATGATGCGCTCTGTTGAGAAATGGTCCTCTGTTTCGGAGGCTATGCTAAAACACTGCTTTGCTAACGCTGACTGGAATATGTACTGGGACTCCGCCGATAGCATCGATGAGCTAACTACCTCTCCCACTACCGTCATTTTACTTCTACTTGAGTAAAATGTCATTAAAGTAACAGTACTTTTACTTGTGTAGGACATTTCAGTACACCCCTGGTGAGTGAGTGAGTGAGTGAGTGAGTGAGTGAGGGAAAGATTGTGAATGGGTGAGTGAGTGAATGTCAACCGGTCAATGGCAAGTAATAAGTGACAGAGGGGTGAATGAGGGATTGGCAACTTCCTTGTTAATGCACTTTATTTTGCATTGTGTGTGTGTTCTCCATTTGTCTCCGTAGATAAAGTGTCCCAGCCCAGGCAGTGGGACTGCTTTGTTCATCACCAAGCCTCCTTATATGGGCTAGAGCAAGGAGAGCAGCAGATCCCTGGCTCTACTAACCCTGTCCCCTTTATTTACATAGACTCTGTTTGCGTCCCAAATGGCACCCTATTCCCTATGGGCCCTCTGGTCAAAAGAAGTGCACTAAATAGGGAATAGGGTGCCATTTGGGACACAACCTCTGTGTGGAGTGGACAGGCACCACCGTGGAAAACCTACCCGAGCTATCAGACCCGCTGCTGCTGATATACGCTCCTGGGATATACTTCAAAGTCTTTAGTTACTTCTACTGTCAAACAGCAGCCATCTTGATTTATCATGTAATCTGTGCTGAGACTATCTGAATCACTACAGTAAGTCAGGCAGCAGCAGTCAAATACAGTGCTTTCAGAAAGTATTCATACCCCTTGACAGATTACACATTTTGTTGTGTTACACAGCCTGAATTAAAAATTGATTCAATAGATTTTTCTTCTCATCCATCTACACACAATACTGCATAATGACAAAGTGAAAACATGTTTTTTGAAATGTTAGCAAATGTATTGAAAATGAAATACAGAAATATCTCATTTATGTAAGTATTCACACCCCAGAGTCAATACTTTGTAGAAGCACCTTTGGCAGCGATTTCTAAGTAAGTCTCTAAGAGCTTTCCACAACTGGATTGTGCAACATTTGCCCATTATTCTTTTCAAAATTCTTCAAGCTCTGTCAAGTTGGTTGTTGATCATTGCTAGAAAACAAATTTCAGGTCTTGCCATAGATTTTCAAGCAGATTTAAGTCAAAACTGTAACTCGGCCACTCAAGAACATTCACTGTCTTCTTGGTAAGCAACTCCAGTATAGATTTGGCCTTCTGTTTTAGGTTATTGTCCTGCTGAAGGGTGAATTCATCTCCCAGTGTCTGGTGGAAAGCAGACTGAACCAGGTTCTCCTCTAGGCCTGTTTTCCTCTAGGCCTCTGCTTAGCTCCATTCCGTTTCTTTTTTATCCTGAAAAACTCCCCAGTCCTTAACGATTACAAGCATACCCATAACATGATGCAGCCACCACTATGCTTGAAATTATGAAGAGTGGTACTCAGTAATGTGTTGTATTGGATTTGCCCCAAACATAAACTTTGTATTCAGGATAAAAAGTGAATTGCTTTGCCACATTTTTTGTAGTATTTCTTTATTGCCTTGTTAAGCACATTCCATGTTTTGGAATATTTGTATTCTGTACAGGCTTCCTTCTTTTCACTCTGTCAATTAGGTTAGTATTGTGGAGTAACTACAATGTTGTTGATCCATCCTCAGTGTTCTCCTACCACAGCCATTAAACTCTGTAATTGTTTTAAAGTCACCATTGGCCTCATGGTGAAATCCCTGAGCGGGTTCCCTCCTCTCCGCCAACTGAGTTAGGAAGGACGCCTGTATCTTTGTAGTGACTTGGTGTACTGATACAAAATCCGAAGTGTAATGAATAACTTCACCATGATCAAAGTGACATGGAAACAACGTTGATTCAACCAATGTGTGCCCAGTGGGTAAGTACTCTCAGACAGGAGCCTCACTGCAGTGACGATCCGCCTGGCGGAACCACTCGTCCACCGGAGGGGCTTCGGTCTGGCTCGGGGTACACAGGGCCAGGGTCGGCTTGTACCCCAGGACACACTGGAAGGGAGACAGCCCGGTGGAGGAGTGACGAAGTGAGTTCAGGGAAGGAACCGAGCCCACTCCCCCTGCCAGTCCTGACAGTGACTCCTCAGGAACCTCCCCAGCTCCTGGTTGGTCCTCTCCACCTGCCCATTGGACTGAGACCAGTACGCGGATGTGAGGCTGACCGTGACCCCCAGCGTCTCCTCCGGAAGGCCATAGTGCCTTAATGACCCGGAGAGCGGTAGGGAGACCAGAGAGAGGGATACAACAGCAGGATTTTGAGAATCTGTCCACAACAACCATAACAGTTGTGAAACCATCAGTCACAAAATCTATAGACAGATGGGACCAAGGCCGCTGAGGCACGGGGAGGGGAAGGAGTTTCCCTGCTGGGGCGTGCCGGGGAGACTTGGTTTGAGCACATACGGAGCAGGAGTTGACTTGGCGGGCGACGTCCTGCGCCAAGGTGGGCCACCAGTACTTAACGGAGAGTGGTGCTGTGATACCTGGATGTCCAGCAGCAAGGGATGGGTGCGCCCAGGTCAATAGCCGATCCCTTACCTCCGTGGGAACATAGGTGCACTCCGGAGGACAGGTAGCAGGCGCTGGTTCCCTCTCCAGAGCCTGGCGTATTTCCACGTCTGTCTATGTCCCAAAGCACAGGGGCAACAATTCGGGAGGGCGGTATGATGGGCTCACTCAGGACCTGAACCTCTCCCGAATCGTGGAGACGAGACAGGGCATCGGCTTTGATGTTCTTTGAACCTGGGCGGTATGACAGGGTGAAGTTGAATCTGGTAAAGCAAAGGGCCTACCTAGCTTGGCGTCTCCCTGCGTCAATCTAAGTAACATAATAAAAAAATCCCCATCAAAATCCGTCAGTTTAAGCTAGAGATACTGTATCAGGTTTTTTGCATGGGTTGCGTCTCAATCTACCGCATCCGCCTATGTCGGCCTTCCGCATCTGCGGTGGAAGGTGACAAGCTACAGCGGTGTTTGTCAGACCATGAGACAGCGTGAAAATTGGTCTTCTCGCGAAAACGTCTGTAGCATCCGAACTACCCCCACAAGTGTCACGGGACTCGTCTGGAGGTAACCCATACAAACGAATGGAAGTATGGAGGCCAATGAAAATAAGGGGTTAAATATGTGTCCCAACAAATTATAATATTTCCTGAGCTTTTTTATATCTCCTAGATATAGGACAGACACCTCAAAACCTTATTCCTTATGATTAATTTTTTGACTGTTGACTTTTGACTTTTGACTTGACTTTTTTCCAATTCTTAATGTGTTTTTCAATGCGTTTCAATGGGCCAAATGCAATATTTTATCCCAACATTTTTTTCTTTTTCTTTTTGGGGATAAAGTATGGGGTCCTTAAATTCCTAAATCAAATAGATAAATGATCCATGGTACCATCTTAAAACAATTCCATATGTTAGCTTTTAGAAGTTAAACTAACTGCTCAGAACTCTACACAACAGAATTGTAGGCTTCGTATTCTGTTGAATGTAAAATGTTCTTTAATTTCACTCTTATTGTATTCATTCACAGTTCTGCATATAAAAATGCATTATTCCATTTCATGTAATATGTGTATTACACTAATATTTGTAACTATAAAGCTACTATATTTCTGGACAACAGATCCTGATCCTCAGCCTATTCATGATATGTAGCACAAAATACTCAAAGCTATTTTCCCAAGTTTCCCAAAGACAATATAGGCTAACGTGATTAAAGGCTAAAACATACTTTTTTTATTGGTGCAACACTAATGGGAACTTAAAGGTAACAGGATGGTGGTGGTGGTTCTGTTTTTCAGTAGCAGCTCATTTGAGAGGCTTTTAGGGCTTTAATTATCACACACAGGTCCCAGACCAGTGTAGCCTGGGTCAATTAAAAATGATGTATGGTTTTCTGTTGAGGTGTGTGTGCGTATGTGTGTGTTGTGTGTGTGTGTGCCTAGTCTCAGGAAACTCACATCCATCTAACAACCCCGTCCATTTAGGCTCTTGACAAAACACTACAGGACTCACTGAGTAATCTGATTGGTTGAGACTGACTGCTGCCAAGGACAACTTTAGAATGAATGACTAGGGTGAATGGAATGGCATTCTGTATTACGGTAAGGCCTTAACCTTTTGTGGTCTCCCGTTTTCTGTGAGAGGAATCAGTTTCTCTCACTATTTAGTTTTCCTGATACAAAACCATTAGCAGTTCTGGCATGTCTTTATTGATAACACATGGACACTGTATGCTAATATATATGTGGAATGTACAATGGTTAAACCAGTAGTGGCTGTCAAACAGTCTAGTCTTATGTAAACTATTTATGTAAACTACTTATGTGAACTATTTATGTAAACCATTAATGTAAACTACTTATCTTAACTATTTATGTAAACTACTTGTGTAAAATATGTATGTAAAATATTTATGTTATCTACTTATGCAAACTACTTATGCAAACAAATGTGTAAACGATTTATGTAAACTATTTATGTAAACTAACAAAATAAATCAACAATTCTAAGGGAGGCAGTCTGAGTTTATCTTTCCCATGGGTAGGCCTATAGCAGTTTTATCCAGCCCCCAAGTTCTCTGTCTCATGTGACAACCCACTGGGCACAGCACACACTGTTTGAATCAACGTTCTTTCCACATCATTTCAATGAAATTACATTGAACCAACGTGGAATAGACGTTGAATTGTGCCCAGTGGAAATGCATACCGAGTAAAGTTGAATTTGGCCACTCATTCTCTAATACACTGTGTGACTCCAGTCTTTTCGAATGTGGGTTTACAGCTTTGATTTTCCTGTTTTAATACCGTGGTGTGACTCACCTGTCGTCACACACAGACAAGGGGAGAGTTTACCACACATTTAGCTTTGGGAAATCGAGTGGGACTCGTGTCCCAGCATCATCACAGTCTCTCCCATTCATCCTCTCCGTCCTGAATAGGTACCACGATTGAGTTACCTTGTTTGTGATATAATAGAGCTCCTGAATTGAACTCTAATTGACTAAAATACCTAATAACATGTTACATAATGGCGTCATACCTTAAAACAAAGCCATGGCTTCAGCCCTTTAGAAAGGACTCTTGTTCACTAGAGACTCAAGGCATGTGTCCAGGACCAATCCATTCATATTGTAAAGGTGAATGGACATTGCTGGGATGTTAGTCTGTCCTATGAGGAGCTACGTAAAGGTCTCAGACAACCACCAACTCTACAGACAGACAGACAGACAGACAGACAGACAGACAGACAGACAGACAGACAGACAGACAGACAGACAGACAGACAGACAGACAGACAGACAGACAGACAGACAGACAGACAGACAGACAGACAGACAGACAGACAGACAGGGACAATCAGACCTGTGTTTGCCTGCTTTCGTGTGTGCATGCAGACAGATGGACGGTAACAAGTAGTGTCGTCAGTGGTGTGCGTCAGTGAAGGGTCACTGCTGCCAGACAGACAGTAGGGGCCAAGGCACCAAGAGCAGAGCAGACTATTACAGAGTCAACACACCTTGACCAATGCAGACAGAACAATGGTGTCTATAGATCATACAGCTCAGACTATGCAAAATAATATCCCCTGCTATGACTAGCCTGAGGATCCATTTCCCAGGACCTTTCTCAATATGTGCTATTTGATATTAAGTCGCTCTGGATAAGAGCGTCTGCTAAATGACGTAAATGTAAATGTAAATATTACAGTGATCTGTCATAATCAAGCAGAAACTGAAAGTTGAATTTTATTGACATGAATATGATATTGATTCAATATGAGTCAAATTTTACTGATGGTCCTTTTGTGATAAACAATGAGATTGGACTGTAGGCTATTTACTAATGCAATCAAGGTGATGGCTTTTCCCCTTTTCAAAAGCAACAACACTGAATATTTTTTTTTACATTACATTTTAGTCATTCGTGACTCGTATCAGGAAACTAGCCGTACGTTCCATGTCACTACTTCACAGGAGAGGCATTTCAACATTAAAATATTATTTTAATCAAAATGCGTTTTTTGGCAGAAATGCCTTCTGGAACGTGAAATTTCATGTGCCTTAATAACAAACGTATATGCCATCTGTAAATATGAATACAATTGTTAAATTACGAGCCTAGTTGGTTTAGCTATGGAAAAAGACAAGAAACTTCCCGCTAGCCATGATTGGCTGAGATAATGGATGGACTGGACATGCTGAGAGATTAGTTTGGATTGGTCTGCCATGTAGCACGCTTCTGTCTATAACATGAGCTGCTTAGTATTTGTAGGTAATCCTTTCTAAAGCAGCTTTTTTGAAAGATATCACGAAGAACTGCACAAGTGGTGCTAAGACTCACCACTTTCTGGAGGACCGAGTTTTGAAATCAGTGGAATGCCTGGTGGAAGCAGAGTATGATAGCTAAAGAGATGGAGAAAATTCAGGCATTTGATTGCAAATGCGGAGGGAGTTGAAAAGAGAACACAGAAGGCTGTTGTATAAAACACCTGTCTCATTTTAGCAGACGCTGTTATCCAGAGTGACTTACAGTAGTGAGTGCGTTCATTTCATGTGAATAACAAAGGTGGTTGGGGTGGTGGTGGTAGTGGTTGGGGTGGTTGAGGTGGGGGTGGTGGTGGTTGGGGTGGTGATGGGGGTTGGGGTGGTGATGTATGGGGTGGTGGTGGTGCTGGATGGGGTGGTGGTGGTGCTGGATGGGGTGGTGGTGGTGCTGGATGGGGTGGTGGTGGTGCTGAATGTGGGGTGGTTGGAGTGGTGTTGGTGGTTGGGGTGATGGTTGTGGTTGGGGTGATGGTTGGGGTTGATGGTTGTGGTGGTTGGGTTGGTTGGGGTGATGGTGGTGGTTGGGGTGGTTGGGGTGATGGTGGTGGTTGGGGTGGTGGTGGTTGGGGTGGTGGTGGTGGTTGGGGTGATGGTTGGGGTTGGGTTGGTTGGGGTGATGGTGGTGGTTGGGGTGATGGTTGTGGTTGGGGTGGTGGTTGGGGTGGTGGTTGTTGGGTCATGGTGGTGGTTGGGGTGGTTGGGGTGGTGGTGGTGATGGTTGGGGTGGTGGTGGTGGTTGGGGTGATGGTTGGGGTTGGGGTGGTTGGGGTGATGGTGGTGGTTGGGGTGATGGTTGTGGTTGGGGTGGTGGTGGTGGTTGGGGTGGTGGTTGTTGGGTTGTGGTGGTGGTTGGGGTGGTGTTGGTGGACTGGGGTGGTTGGGGTGGTGGTGGTTGGGTGGTGGTTGTAGTTGGGGTGGTGTTGGTGTTGGTAGACTGAGGTGGTTGGGGTGGTGGTGGTTGGGTGGTGGCTGTGGTTGGGGTGGTGGTGGTTGGGGTGATGTTGTTGGTGATTGGGGTGGTTGGAGTGATGGTTGTGGTTGGGGTGGTTGGAGTGATGGTTGGGGTGATGGTTGTGGTTGGGGTGGTGGTGGTGGTTGGGGTGGTGGTAGTGGTTGTGGTTGGGGTGGTGGTGGTGGTGGTTGGGGTGATGTTTGTGGTTGTGGTGGAGTGGTGGTGGTTGGGGTGGTGATGGTGATGGTTGGGGTGGTGGTGATGGTGGTTGGGGTGGTGGTGGTGGGGGTGGTGATGGTGGTGGTTGGGGTGGTGGTGGTTGTGGTTGGGGTGGTGGTGGTGGTTGGAGTGATGGTTGTGGTTGGTGTGGTGGTGGTTGTTGGGTCATGGTGGTGGTTGGGGTGGTGGTGGTTGTGGTTGGGGTGGTGGTGGTGGTGGTGGTGGTGGTTGGGGTGGTGGTGGTGGTGGTTGGGGTGGTGGTGGTGGTTGGAGTGATGGTTGTGGTTGGTGTGGTGGTGGTTGTTGGGTCATGGTGGTGGTTGGGGTGGTGTTGGTGGACTGAGGTGCTTGGGGTGGTGGTGGTTGGGTGGTAGTTGTGATTGTGGTGGTGTTGGTGGACTGAGGTGGTTGGGGGTGGTGGTGGTTGGGTGGTGGTTGTGGTTGGGGTGGTGGTGGTTGGGGTGGTTGGGGTGATGGTGTTGGTGATTGGAGTGGTTGGAATGATGGTTGTGGTTGGGGTGGTGGTGGTTGGGTGGTGGTGGTTATGGTGGTGGTTGGGTTGGTGTTGGTGGACAAGGGTGCATGGGGTGGTGTTGGTGTACTGAAGTGGTTGGGGTGGTGGACTGGGGTGGTTGGAGTGATGGTGGTGGTTGGGGTGGTGTTGGTGGACTGAGGTGGTTGGGGTGGTGGTGGTTGGGGTGGTTGGGATGATGTTGTTGGTGATTGGGGTGGTTGGAGTGATGGTTGTGGTTGGGGTGGTGGTGGTTGGGGTGGTGGTTGTTGGGTTGTGGTGGTGGTGGTGGTTGGGGTGGTGTTGGGGAACTGAGGTGGTTGGGGTGGTGGTAGTTGGGTGGTGGTGGTGGTTGGGGTGGTGGTGGTTGTAGTTGGGGTGGTAGTGGTTGGGGGTGGTAGTGGTTGTGGTGGTGGTTGGGGTGGTGTTGGTGGACAGGGGTGCATGGGGTGGCGTTGTTGTCCTGTGGTTTGGGTGGTGAACTGGGGTGGTTTGGGTGGTGGACTGGGGTGGTTGGGGTGGTGGTGGTGGACTGGGGAGAGAGAAAATTAGAGCTTGTTTCTTTTTGCGGAGCGGCGGTCGGTCGTTCGGTCTAGGCCAGCCAGTTAAATGCACACAGCAGGGCGGGTGCCCTGGGGGTGTCTTGGTCATTTCTGGTGAATCATGAAGGGCAAATGGAATGTTTACACTACCCTGGGGTCACTAGCGTCATGAGAGAGCAGTGCAAACACATACACGTCAGTCTCCAAAAGCTCAAGACGATTTGCAAATGGGGCCCACTCTGTTTTTGTTGTCCGTCTTTAAAAGCTAATTAGCCTTTCACCGTATCCTATTTAAGACCTTCAGCACGTCTCCACATTTGTATGGCTTGTAGAGGCTATCATTGCCGCTGAGTGGGCTTATATGAAAGGGTGTCATGTTAACAGCAAAGACGAGTCCATTTAGCTGGTATGTCTGCCTGGCTAGGCTGTTAATCATGTAAATGACCAGGATCAACTAATCAACATCCTGGTCATAATCTGAAGATGAAGCTCCTGCCCTTGAATTAACTTTACAATTCAGGTTCTGAATGTTACGATACCTGATAACTACAGTTGAAGTCATTAAAACTCATTTTTCAACCACTCCACAAATGTCTTGTTAACAAACTATAGTTTTGGCAAGTCGGTTAGGACATCTACTTTGTGCATGACACAAGTAATTTTCCCAACAATTGTTTACAGACAGATTATTTCACTTATAATTCACTGTATCACAATTCCAGTGGGTCAGAAGTTTACAAACACTAAGTTGACTGTGCCTTTAAACAGCTTGGAAAATTCCAGAAAATGATGTCATGGCTTTAGAAGCTTCTGATAGGCTAATTGACATAATTTGAGTCAATTGGAGGTGTACCTGTGGATGTATTTCAAGGCCTACCTTCAAACTCAGTGCCTCTTTGCTTGACATCATGGGAAAATCGAAAGAAATCAGCCAAGACCTCAGAAATTTTTTTATAGACCTCCACAAGTCTGGTTCATCCTTGGGAGCAATTTCCAAACGCCTGAAGGTACCACGTTCATCTGTACAAACAATAGTACTCAAGTATAAACACCATGGGACCACGCAGCCGTCATACCGCTCAGGAAGGAGACACGTTATGTCTCCTAGAGATTAATGTACTTTGGTGCGAAAAGTGCAAATCAATCCCAGAACAACAGCAAAGGACCTTGTGAAGATGCTGGAGGAAACAAGTACAAAAGTATCTATATCCACAGTAAAACGAGTCCTATATCGACATAACCTGAAAGGCCGCTCAGCAAGGAAGAAGCCACTGCTCCAAAACCGCCATAAAAAAACCAGACTACGGTTTGCAACTGCACATGGGGACAAAGATCGTACTTTTTGGAGAAATGTCCTCTGGTCTGATGAAACAAAAATAGAACTGTTTGGCCATAATGACCATCGTTATGTTTGGAGGAAAAAGGGGGTTGCTTGCAAGCCGAAGAACACAATCCCAACCGTGAAGCACGGGGGTGGCAGCATCATGCTGTGGGGGTGCTTTGCTGCAGGAGGGACTGGTGCACTTCACAAAATAAATGGCATCATGAGGAAGAAAGTTATGTGGATATATTGAAGCAACATCTCAAGACATCAGTCAGGAAGTTAAAGCTTGGTCGCAAATGGGTATTCCAAATGGTCAATGACCCCAAGCATACTTCCAAAGTTGTGGCAAAATGGCTTAAGGACAACAAAGTCAAGGTATTGGAGTGGCCATCACAAAGCCCAGACCTCAATCCTATAGAAAATGTGTGGGCAGAACTGAAAAAGCGTGTGCGAGCAAGGAGGCCTACAAACCTGACTTAGTTACACCAGCTCTGTCAGGAGGAATGGGCCAAAATTCACCCAACTTATTGTGCTTGTGGAAGGCTACCCGAAACGTTTGACCCAAGTTAAACAATTTAAAGGCAATGCTACCAAATACTAATTGAGTGTATGTAAACTTCTGACCCACTGGGAATGTGATGAAAGAAATAAAAGCTGAAATAAATCATTTTCTCTACTATTATTCTGACATTTCACATTCTTAAAATAAAGTGGTGATCCTAACTGATCTAAAACAGGGAATTTTTACTAGGATTAAATGTCAGGAATTGTGAAAAACTGAGTTTAAATGTATTTGGCTAAGGTGTATGTAAACTTCCGACTTCAACTGTAACTGTTATTGCTGTTGTTTTGTCATGTTCCTTCCCAGCATGCCCTGGGGCTGTTGACCTTTGACCCCTGGCTCTGGGTTCAGTCTGTGATGAACCGTGGGTCTATGAGGTGAAGGCACACCTCTCTACTCTCCCTCCCTGGCTGGAAACCACCCAGACACCCCTGGGGGGGGGTCCGCCTTTGGCCAATTCAATTGTTTGGACATGATTTAGAAAGAAACACAGCCTGTCTAAATAAGGTTCAACAGTTGACAGTGCATGTCAGAGCAGAAACTATACCATTGTAGTCCAAGGAACTGTCCGTAGAGCTCTGGGGAAGGGTATAAAACAATTTATAGAGTGTTGAATATTTCCAATAGCACAGTGGTCTCCATCATTGGGAAATTTAAAAAAGACAGAACTACCTAGACTCTGGCTAGAGCTGGCTGTCCGACCAAACTGAGCAACCGGGCAAGAAGGACCTTGGTCAGTGAGGTGACCAAGAACCCAATGGCCACTCTGACAGAACTAAAGAGTTCCTTGGCTGAGATGGGAGAACCTGCTAGAAGGACAACAGTCTTTACAGCACTTCACCAATCTGGCTTTATGGGAGAGTGACCAGACGGAAGCCACTCCTGAGAAAAAGGCACATGACAGCACGACTGGAGTTTGCTAAATGGAACGTGAAAGACTGAGATCTTAAGGCCTGAATGCAAAGTGCTATGTCTGGAGAAAACCAGGCACAGCTCATCACCTGTCTAACATCATCCCTACTGTGAAGCATGGTGGTGGCAGCATCATGCTATGGGGATGCTTTTCAGCAGCAGGGACTGGGAGACTGGTAAGGATAGAGGGAACAATGAATGGGGCCAAATACAGGCAAATTCTTGATGAGAACCTGCTTCAGAGTGCAAATGACCTTAGACTGGGGCAAAGATTTATGTTCCAACAGGACAATGACCCCAATCATACAGCCAAAGCAACGCTGGAATGGCTTCAGAACAAGAATGTGAAAGTCCTTGAGTGGCCCAACCAAAGCACAGACTTGAATCCCATTGAAAATCTGTTGGAAATACTTGAAGATTGCTGTTCATGGAATGGAAGAAAATCACCAAATCCAGATCTGTAAAGCTGATACAGACATACCCAAGACGACTCAGAGTTGTAATCGCCGCCAAAGGTGCTTCTACAAAAGTATTGACTCAGGGGTGTGAATACTTACATAAATGAGATATTTCTGTATTTCATTTTCAATAAATTTTCAAAATAAAATACAATGATGGGTTATTGTGTGTAGATGGGTGAGACAAAATATCAATTTCATCCATTTTGAATTCAGGCTGTAACACAACAAAATGTGGAATAAGTTGAGGGGTATGAATACTCTCTAAAGTCATTTGGAGAAGTAAATTGAAGAGGTATATTTTTATAAGCTCAGCATAACGACAATTTCTTGCTTTCTCAAATGTCAATGCTTAACATACTTTATCTATTGGGCTTCACTGAAGTGTAGGGCGTCAGTGCTTTCAGTGGTCGACCGTCCAACTGCTCCAACTGTAGAAGATTGTTGGCTTCCACCGAGGTAACCCTAGGAAGATAAAGAGAAAAATATCAGTATTAGGGAAACTAAAACTAGCTTCAGGTTATTTTGTGTGCAAATATAAATAGTTATTGCAGCATTACCCCAAAAATGGAAGAGGAAAGTGGAAGGGGGAAAAAGTAAGGAACTAGTCTGTCGGCCCTGCATTAAAGAACATAATTGGTTAAAGAAAATTGTGATAAATAAAAAAGTATACCAGTTTCATTTAAGGACCAAAGGATTGACAGCCATCCCATATAGATTGCAAAATAGTTGGGAAGAGATTTTTGACGTACCGATTCCATGGCATAGTGTTTATGAACTGATACGCAAAACGACGGTGGATTCAAAACTTAGAATTGTTCAATTTCAATTATTATACAAAATTCTTGCTCCCAATAGAATGTTATTTATATGGGGGATACAATCTTCCCAGCTCTGCAGATTTTGCTGCGAAGAGACAGAATCATTAGATCATTTGTTTTGGTACTGTCCATTTGTAGCTTGTTTTTGGTCACAGGTCCAGGGATGGCTGAAGGACTGCAATATTTACCTGGAGCTAACCCTGCAGATAGCACTACTGGGTGATCTGAAAAGTCATAGTCAATCGATCAATAATATAATATTCCTTTTAGCAAAAATGTTTATTTTCAATTTACAATCTGTAGAAACAATGAGAATAGAAGGGTTCAGAACTTTTGTAAAACATCACAGTACAGTTGAAAAATATATGGCAAATAGAAATCCAATATGGATGGTGTTAAGAGATAGATGGGAGGTGTTGAATGGAGCTGAAGGATGGGACTAATAACAACAACTAATAACAACAAGATAACTAATGTAAAGCATACTGTGTCCATAATAAGTATATAGGTTATAGGTTGAGAGCTTTTGTGAAAGAGCACAGTTAGAAAGATATGGCATGTAGAAGCAAATCAGATGGACATCATAAAAATGATCGGAGGAAGTTCAGGAGTAAAAACAAAGAAAATATAATTATTGTAGAATTTGACTGTGTCCATAAAATGTATATAGTATGTATGGGCTGGAACTAGAGGCCTAAGCGTTGTTGTTCACTAGTTTACTCCAATTGGGGAAGGGGTGGTGGGGTTGGAAAGTAATGAAGGGAAATAGAAAATAGAAGGAAAAAAATAATAAATAAATAAATAATATATATATATAATAATACATGAGAGGCCATGTGTTATGACATTTTTATAATGGCTGTGATATGGTCATAGCCTCAAGTGAATTATTGCTTTTATACAACAAGTTACCAGCATTCAAAATGAAGATTATTCACTCTATTTGAACGTGGCCATGTGTATGTTGTCTCATATATCATGGGCAGGAGAGGCTCTAACAATGGGAATTCCAAACCACCCGTTGTATAAAATTGTATATACAATTGCATTGTTTACCTCAGTCAACAGCTGCGGCTCCCGTCTGTACTCAGTGGAGGCCTGGATGCTGTTGTTGTGTGCAAAGAGAATTACCTTCAGGTTGTTCTCCCACCCTTCCCGGTACCAATCAAGGGACTTGCCCATGGCAGTCTTGAGGGTCTGGTTGGTCCATTCACCAAACCTGGAGGAGGGGGTAGGAAAGTGATATCTATTGACAATGTAAGATATTGAAATATGCCTGATTATGTACCATGGATAAACAAAAACAAATTGGAAAAAATCAATAAAACAAACCATTGGTGACAGAATATAACCTATAACATCCGTACCTTGTTCCAGCGTTCATGACCTCGGTCACTCAAGATGGCCTCAGGAGAACCGTGGGTGTTGAAGATGTCCACCATCACCTTGGAGGTGGCCTCCCCAGTCTCGTCCTTGATAGGTATCATACAAAACGAAAATCTATGTTTTGGTTCCAAGCACCCTTTTGAATGGGTTACACAAGGGAATTTAGAGTTAAGCACTTACACTTCCTTTACTGACGTTAATGGGTATTGCCGTCAGACACCAGCTGTTGCTATTCCTGGATTTCGTGAAGGGTCCGATGAGGTCCACCCCTAACAATTAAAGTGTTAGAGTGAAGATTACTTTATTCTTACCCGTATCTGTGTCGTACAGTATGCAGATTTTCATATTTGTAAGCATACTGACACACACACACACACACACTCTATAATATTGAACTCTGCTGTGGTCAAATAAAGCAACTGTTACAAAACAATTTATCAGGGCAGAATTTGAATTTGGACACTTACCGATTATGTGCCATGGTGAAACAACTTTGATGAGTTTCAACTCCGGCGCCACAGTCTCTGATATGACGTTCATTGAAATCATAATAATTTCAGATATAATAGAATGTGATTGATAGACGTTAGTTAAATAAAACTGTCTGGCTAGCTAGCTGGCTAGCTAGGCAGCTACTGTAGCTAGCCAGCTGACTAGGCAGGCTGAGGTAAATAAGTACGGTAGCTAGCAACGTCAAACTAAAAACAGCTTAAATTATTTATTCCCATTTAACAATATTTACTTATATAAAGACAAATATATGGTAAAGAAAGAGTGTTCTCTTTCCAGTCTTTTCGGTCCTCTGAAGCAGCAGGTAGTCAGCAGGTTTTCACCGTCAAAAACAACGTCCTTTGAGAGCAATTCTGAGGTAATAATTTTGCTCCGACTGAGAAAGCGTTTATGCGGTAGAACTGCCCGCATCTTCCTTCCTTCGCGACCGCTACGAGATAAAATAGAGCTAAGCAACCAGCGTAGCAACGGATGCTTAGGTTCATTACATAATCGGGTCAGAATTTTGCAAGTTCTAGCAACAGCCCTAGCAACAGAAGCCAGAACTCATCGAATCCCATTGTGACGCAGAGGGGGACACTATTTAGCCGGGGGACACAATTTCGCATGACAGGCCTGAACTCCTGTCAGTTTCAGATACCTGCAGTCTACAGTAGATTCCCATTTACAGAACCAAAGGCCTCTTTACCTGACATGTACAGTGTAGGGGGAGAAAGGCTCCTGGATTCTAGCTATAACTCTGAGAACGCCTCTCTTCTCTTCATGGATGTTCTATGAGTAGTATTACAGTAGTAGTATTACAGTATTAGTTTTACAGTAGTAATATTACAGTAGTAGTATTACAGTATTAGTATTACAGTAGTGGTATTACAGTAGTAATATTACACGCATGCTTTTGAGGTGAGGTTACAGCCTTTTAGAATTAAAAAGCAATTTCTTTTTAATCAAATGTAGGCAATGAATTGAGTGTTTCTACACAAGCTTCAGACCTATTTGTAGAGTGTTAGAATGAGCTTGTTTCCTGCACTGAGTTGCTGTTCTTGGCAGTAAACAACTCACAGCGTCCAAACCAAAGTCTGTGTGGTCGTAATCTTTTCCCCCTCACTCTAAATTGGCTTTTGCCAGCTTCGGTCTCAGCCTAAGCAAGCCCTCAGAAACTCCACTGAATGTTTTAAATGTTGTTTTGGATGAAAATAACATTTTAACATTTCAGCAACTGCTCTCTAACAGTGTTCACTTCGCTGTGGGTACTTCCCGTTTCACACAATACAACAGTCCCTCTATTACGGCTGGGTTAATCTCATAATGGCGCCCATGTGTTGTGGTTGACTGGTACATTATCCGGGTGTCTGGGATATAATGGTGGTGCATCCACCCTCAGATGGATTACATTTTGTTGAGAATATTCTATGCTCTCCTCTGTCTGTGTGTGTCTCTCTATCAATCTCCCAGTGTGATGTCATAGCCCATCATAGCCTGAGTCACTGTGTAAACCTCTTTAAACAATTTGAAAAATATGGTCTGGGTTACTGTGACGATAAAGGAGAGAGATTAGATATATTTCCCCCCATGAAGATATCTAGGGCTAGGGGAAGTGTGACAGTACAGTACAGTACAGTAGCAACCAGCACAAGGCAGGGATTGCGTGTTGATGAAAGCCCCACTTGTTAGTTGGCTTTCCAGCAGTCTTATTGCGAAGTCCATGGCTACCTCCCAAATGGCACCCTCAGGGCTCTGGTCAAAAGTAGTGAATGACATAGGTAATAGGGTGCATTTTGGGCGAAGCCCATGCTCCAGAGATCCCTGGTAGGATAGCGGCACTAATTCCCACCACAACAAAGTGAAGAACCATGGGAGGGTCCCCCTTGCTTCCAGGCCAATACTCAGGGTGCTCTACCGAGCCAGAGCCAGACATCCGCTGGAAACGGAGCTGTGAATCATATCAAGATCCTGATCCTGTGAGAGGGGAATGGAGTGGATTTCAGCTTTTCCACATCGAGACTTTGCAATGTTGAAAGAGAGAGAGAGAGAGAGAGAGAGAGAGAGAGAGAGAGAGAGAGAGAGAGAGAGAGAGAGAGAGAGAGAGAGAGAGAGAGAGAGAGAGAGAGAGAGAGATGAAATACAGAGCTCTGTTTGTAGGCTATGTCCTCCAGAGAGAGACACATACAGGTCATAATAGACTTCTTGAACCGTGGCCCCCAGTAATCCGCTGAAAGAGAGTATATATTTCTCTCTCCGTGAATCAGACCTGTGAATCAGACCATCTAGTGGAAAAAAATGTATGTCCAACAAAGAGAGCCATAGCAGCTACAGTGTTACTGTAAGACTGTTAGACTGTTAAACAGTGGCCTTCGGTAACCTGCTGAGAGAACAACAGAGAAGTATTTATTTCACTTCTGCTGCGTGTGAATCATGAGACCAGCTAGAGAAAAAACGGAAGAGGGAGAGTTGTTTTGAAACCCGGCCCGCGTCAGGGTTGTCAGTGTGGCGCCCGAATCTCAGCCCCGCCTGCAGTCAGTACAGGCTTACAGCAGATGTCTCTGGCATGGAGGTGACTTCTGTGATCCCTGCTCCCATAGGGGCAACCCCAGGCCCAGGGGCATGGTAGATACCGACATGCATGTTTATATAGGGGCCACAACACGCCATGGTAGGCTACAGACGCACATTTTTAGTCACAGCATAGAGATAAAGAGAAGAAGAGTCTACCATGTCTGGCCCTCTCTATGCCGCAAGTGATTCTGGGAAAATCATCACTAGATGCTGGTGGTGAAATACAAACAAATGACCACATTACGCTTGATTAAACTGTCCAGTGTTTCCAGATTTCTATGAAATATGACCTATAATTACATAATGAATTACAATATGAGTAAAATAGTTTTCCTTCCAAAAATGTATGTTAAAAAGCAGCTTTCCTGTGTTGGAATGGTGTGGGCGTACCCCAACAACAGAATGGTGTGGACGTATTCCGGTCATTGAAAATATTAATGCGTGTAGACCGCTGATTGGCCAGCTCATCCTCCTCTAGACCGCTGATTGGCCAGCTCGTCCTCCTCTAGACCGCTGATTGGCCAGCTCATCCTCCTCTAGACCGCTGATTGGCCAGCTCGTCCTCCTCTAGACCGCTGATTGGCCAGCTCATCCTCCTCTTGACCGCTGATTGGCCAGCTCATCCTCCTCTAGACCGCTGATTGGCCAGCTCGTCCTCCTCTAGACCACTGATTGCCAGCTCATCCTCCTCTAGACCGCTGATTGGCCAGCTCATCCTCCTCTACACCGCTGATTAGCCAGCTCATCCTCCTCTAGACCGCTGATTGGCCAGCTCGTCCTCCTCTAGACCGCTGATTGGCCAGCTCATCCTCCTCTAAACTGCTGATTGGCCAGCTCATCCTCCTCTAGTCTGCTGATTGGCCAGCTTGTCCTCATCTAGACCGCTGATTGGCCACCTCATCCTCCTCTAGACCGCTGATTGGCCAGCTCATCCTCCTCTAGACCGCTGATTGGCCAGCTCATCCTCGTCTAGACCGCTGATTGTGTATTTATTATTACTTTTATTACTTTTCTCAGCGGTCTACTCGCATTCATATTTTTTATGACAGGTATACACCCACAACATTCCAAGACAGAAAAGCATACTTAATTACTTAATTACACGCATTAATATTTTCAATGACCGGAATACGTCCACATCATTCTGTTGTTGGGGTACGCCCACACCATTCGAGTGGTCCTCTGTAGCTCAGCTGGTAGAGCACGGCGCTTGTAACGCCAAGGTAGTGGGTTCGATCCCCGGGACCACCCATACACAAAAATGTATGCACGCATGACTGTAAGTCGCTTTGGATAAAAGCGTCTGCTAAATGGCATATTATTATTATTATTACCATTCCAACACAGGAAAGCTGCTTTTTAACATGCATTTTTGGAAGGAAAACTATTTTACTCATATTGTAATTCATTATAGGTCATATTTCATAGAAATCTGGAAACACTGGACAGTTTAATCAAGCGTAATGTGGTCATTTGTTTGTATTTCACCACCAGCATCTAGTGATGATTTTCCCAGAATCTGAGGCGTTAGCCTGAGACAGAGCGCCGTCCCCGAATAGCGGTCGCGTCATCATGCCATTATCTGGCTGAGACTGCAGCCTGCTATGTGAGACACTCACTGCAGCACTCCTGGTGGGCTGAGCTGCACTCAGAGTGGTGTGAGAGAGAGAGAGAGAGAGAGAGAGAGTGAGGAAGGTCGAACACTCTCGGATGTATTATGGAAAAGGAGCTATTTTTTGACAAAGTCAGGTGGAGCCAACTCTTTATTACACACATTATACACACAAAAATTATCCTCCGTCCCCTCAACAGAAGGGTGGGGGGGAATAGCGGGCGCAGTCGAACTCGTCGCTGCGCCATCTTCCATTCTCTCCCCCACGTCCCGTCACGTGCGCCGTCTGTTCTGGTTGCCCTTAGGCTGCCAGGTCGACGCTCTGATGACTTCCCTCGCCGGCGGCATCGACTGGGCCTCAGGTGCTGCTGGGGGGGCGGAGCCCTCTCTCCTGCTGCTTGAAGCCGTCGTCTGGCGCCGGGCACGACGCCTCGCAGTAGAACCTGCTCTACTAGAGGCGGTGGAGGTGGACTGTTTAGTAGTAGTCATGTGGCCCGCTCTCCCTGCCAGTGGCAGGTATCTGGCCAGCTGCTTCCTCTCCTCATCGAGCTTCGTGAAGCGCTCCGTCAACTCTTTGACGGCGACTCCAAAGAGCCCATCGTCAGAGAAGGGGGCGTTCAGAAGCAACACTCTGTCTGCTTCTTTCATGGTTGTCAGTGACAACCATCGGTGTTGCTCCGCAACTACCGAAGTGGTCATGGACCTCCCCGCGCAGACAGCTGATGCCTGTGTCTGGTGAAGACACAGGCATCCTCCCTGCCGAGCTCAGTCTTACCCGTGGTTAGACGGGCCAGAGAGGCCGCTAGGAGGGCAATGTTATTTGCTGCTGTTACAGCTAGGGCCCCCAACGTAAAATACTTTTCCACCAGCTGTGCTGTGAAGCGGTCTTTCTGCGTTGGCAGAGTGGCCTTCTTGGAAGAGGGCCAGGGACTCGAACCCGGCACGAGATACGCAGCCAGTGCGCTCTCTAGCCTGGGGATTCCCTTAGTGAAGCCCTGTTGCCTTCCCTCCACTCTGGTAAACGGGAGGTACGCCTTGGCCGGCGAACGTGCCGCCAGAGGCGCCTCCCATGAGCCCTCGCCAAAGGCTCCACCGCCATCCTTGGCCGAGAATAGGGGCCGCCCTCCATCATGTCCACATCCGGTGCAGAGGGAATGGGTGGCAGCGCTATCTCCAAATATCTAGCAGCCCTCTCAATGAGCCCAGGAAAGTCTGAGTGCAGAGAGGCTGCTGCGAAGGACAGGGCTACTGATCTCTCAGAGCCCGTGTTGTCATCGCCCAGGGAAGTACAAGACCTCTCACTCTCCAAAGGAAAGGGGGACTTGAAGTTCTGGGTCAGAGGGACGGATTGTTCCATAGGAATATCCATCTCATCCCCATAATCCCTGTCTTCTCCAGAGTCGGCGCCCTCGGATGATGCCTCAGAAGCTGAGGCTAACACCGATAGCACGTCCTCCAAAGGGATATCCTCCCTAAAGAACGCCCAGCGCTGCTTCCTCTCCTTCAATGAAAGGAGGGCGCAGCTGGCGCAAATAGGGGGATCGCTGATGCCGTCCTTGGCGTGCTGTGAACCCAAACACACGAAACAAAGGTCGTGGGAGTCCGCAGCCGCCGCTATAGAACAGGGGTTCCCTGCATTGGGATACCCCACCCCTGCACACATGCGCGCACCACATCTATTTCTATGGGAACAAGCACTGTACATGACACAAGTGTTTCACACCCCTCTTGTTGGCGGAGAGGTTTAAAGCTTTTGCAGGTTTAAAGCTTATTTCCTGCAATTCTACACATTTTGTCATGGGGTGCAGAGAAAATGTTGTCGTTTTAAAGCTAATTTTCTTGCAATTCTATACATTTTGCCATGTCTAATGTGTATTCATGTGATACTTGAGTGACTCAAACATTACAACAATATCTATGGGCTAAAAACCTAGCTAAAAAACGTTAGCTGACATGAGCAAGTTGATCTGGGCATTTCTTATGAGTTATAAATAGCTCTCTAAGGTATGCAATGACTGACATGATGAGGAAAACTGATGATGCACTACCCAATTTCGAAATTGCACCTTGTGCATTTTACTATTACAACTTTCAAGAGTAAGTTGAAAGCCAGACTGTATTCATAAATAACCACTGATTAGCCAGCTCATCCTCCTCTAGACCGCTGATTGGCCAGCTCATCCTCCTCTAGACCGCTGATTGGCCAGCTCATCCTCCTCTAGACCGCTGATTGGCCAGCTCATCCTCCTCTAGACCGCTGATTGGCCAGCTCATCCTCCTCTAGACCGCTGATTGGCCAGCTCATCTTCCTCTAGACCGCTGATTGGCCAGCTCATCCTCCTCTAGACCGCTGATTGGCCAGCTCATCCTCCTCTAGACCGCTGATTAGCCAGCTCATCTTCCTCTAGACCACTGATTGGCCAGCTCATCCTCCTCTAGACCGTTGATTGGCCAGCTCATCCTCAGGAGTATGACATCATCGTCTATGAGTAAATAGCAAGCATTTTGTTTGAGGTGGGGTTTGAGGTGGGGTTTGAGGTGGGGTTTTTCAAGTGTTTTTTCTCCAAGTTATACTTTGGCCACAAATACAGTTATAGGACGAGTCAACAACATTATTTGGGTATGAGTTAACAGTGAGATGTTCACTGGACAGCTACCATGATGGAATTTTGTTTGTCTGTTTGTTCATTTTTGGGGGTTTATTCTAAGATTCCGTCGCTATACAATCAAGTTGTTTGACTGAGATAAGGTAAAAACCCAAATGCATTCACATGAATCGAACATCACCTCAGTTGACTGCAATGGATGATCAGCGATGCATGGCTCTGAAGAACTCCTCTGAGGAACTGCTGTTCTCTCTAAGACTCAGGTCAGAATGGGACATTCAGTATTTTTACCTGGCATTCATCTTACCCATGTTAGCAGTAGGAGGTATGCTCTAGGACCAATGCACTGTTCAATACACAGGCAGGCAGTCCAGCGCATAGAAATAGAATTACTGGAATGGACATTCCCATTTAAGTCAATCTTGTGTGATGGGCTTTGTCCCTTCTAATTATATTTCTATGTGACCATGATGGCAGAGTTAGTTGGTTAGCCCTGTGGCGTGGGACGTTCAGCCAAGCCAACCCTAGTTCCTGTGCTGTGATGGTGATGACACATGAGACTGCAGTACATTCAGCTCAAC
>NW_028159130.1:0-27393 GCF_964263955.1 Coregonus lavaretus
AGAGAGAGAGAGAGAGAGAGATATTAGAGACACATATTTCCCTCAGATTACAGAGATCCACAAAGAATTAGAAAACAAACCATATTTGATAAACTCCCTTACCTACTGGGTGAAAAACCACAGTGTGCCAT
This sequence comes from Coregonus lavaretus, assembly GCF_964263955.1. NCBI lineage: Eukaryota > Metazoa > Chordata > Actinopteri > Salmoniformes > Salmonidae > Coregonus > Coregonus lavaretus. The sequence continues at coordinate 132 of NW_028159130.1, forward strand.
CACAGCTGCAAGATTTGTGACCTGTTGCCACAAGAAAAGGGAAACCAGTGAAGAACAAACACCATTGTAAATACAACCCATATTTATGTTTATTTATTTTCCCATTTGTACTTTAACTATTTGCACATTGTTACAACACTGTATATATACATAATATGACATTTGAAATGTCTTTATTCTTTTGGAACTTCTGAGTGTAATGTTTACTGTTAATATTTATTGTTTATTTCACTTTTGTTTACTATCTACTTCACTTGCTTTGGTAATGTTAACATACGTTTCCCATGCCAATAAAGCCCTTAAATTGAAATTGAATTGAATTGAATTGAATTGAGAGAGAGAGAGAGAGAGAGAGAGAGAGAGAGAGAGAGAGAGAGAGAGAGAGAGAGAGAGAGAGAGAGAGAGAGGATATCAATTCAATTCAAGGGGCTTTATTGGCATGGGAAACATATGTTAACATTGCCAAAGCAAGTGAAGTAGATAGTAAACAAAAGGGAAATGAACAATCAGTAAACAAAAATTTGAAAATAATATAGTAATAATAATATAGCCTATATGATTTCAGACTAGGGCTGTTGTGGTGACCGTATTACCGCCACACCGGTGGTCACGAGTCATGAAGGCTGTCAAATTCAACGTGACCGTTTAGTCACAGTAATTAGGCTTCTCCATGCTCTGATGTTGCTGCTGGTCATTAGTAGCCTACCAAACTTGCTAACTGCCTGGTACTCAGCTCTCTATTGTTCCTCTAATCACTCTGACATCAATGCAAATTTTATGGAAAATATAATCAAACACTTCATGAGAGCCCATGAGCTCATGTTGTCAACTTTTGTACTATGGGGGATAGTAGATTGACATAGGCTATTGCTTTTGCTGTTCGTTAGGCCTACACATCTTGATGGCTGACGAAAAGTAAATGTGGACAATTCTTCCAATATGTTCAATATGCACCTCGGCATTGGATAAGGACGCGCGCAGTTGTGTCCCTGATGTGTCTGTGTCACGGTTTCGGCCGAGGCTGCTCCTCCTCCTGGTTCGGGCAGGCTTCGGCGATCGTCGTCCCCGGAGTACTAGCTGCCACCGATCTATGTTTCATGTTCGTTTGGTTTTGTCTTGATGTTGTACACCTGTGTCTTGTTAGTCCTCGTTAGTGTCCTATTTAGTTCTCGTTAGTTGTGTTTGTCTTTGTGTGTGATTGCTCTTCTGTTCTCGTGTTGGAGCTTAGTATTTCCCTCCAGTGTTTTGGAGCGGTTTTTCCGCACATGTTAGCGCACCGTTTATTTGACGCCTGTGTGCGCCGTGTTTTCGCCTTCGGGCTTATTGTGCTTATCTCTCTACATATATTACACTAAAGTATTTTGGACTGAGCCTCTGCGTCCTGCGCCTGATTCATGCACCACACCCACCTTCAGCACCAGTGGCGGCTCCTGAAAAAATTCTCAGGGGGGGCAATTTTTCTGATGATTTAGGTGACCTACACACATTTTAAAAAAGATATGTCCAGCAACAACATGAAGACAGGGGCAGCATATAAGTCAATACCAGAAGCATTTATTGACTGATCTCAAAAGTGTTGGCTTACCAGGGTTGGTGGAGCCCTCAGTTTCATCTTTGCCTCGCAAAGCTAACTCAAACACTCCGCAAAACTTCACACACTGGATTAGCCGGCTGAGGATGTGGCGGTTCTTGCTAATGTCGTAGTAAATATATTTGTTATAGTGAATATGGAATATGATATGTTGAGTAAAATGTTGTGCTAAGATCTATTTAGGTCAGGAGCTGGTTATAAGTTCTGTTCCTATCCAATAACAATGGACAAAAGGGTCCTATCTTGTCAGCCTTGTCAGCAGGTGGCCAAGGACAACACCCACGCCATAGGCCTCTCAGTTCTTCCAACTCACGAGTTCTTGCTCTGAGGACACACACACACACAAACACACACACACACACACATCATCACTGTTAAACACACACACACACACACACACACACACACACACACACACACACACACACACACACACACACACACACACACACATCATCACTGTTAAACACACACACACACACACACACACACAAAAATCCCCTCTCTTAGGCTGAACATTTGAAGACAGAGAACCCGACTCAGAGCCAATGCAACAGTGACAGTAGCCTGGAGGGGACCTCGCCCAACTCATCAGGACCAATCAGAAGATCAGAACTACTAGATTCAACCTACTTCATTTATTGCATAAAATGTCTGCACACAATGTTTCGGGGCTCTCTTCAGATAATAATAATAATAATATGCCATTTAGCAGACGCTTTTATCCAAAGCGACTTACAGTCATGCGTGCATACATTTTTGTGTATGGGTGGTCCCGGGGATCGAACCCACTACCTTGGCGTTACAAGCGCAGTGCTCTACCAGCTGAGCTACAGAAAGTGGATACTCATGGATGCGCATCGCAATTGTAAAATGTCAACACAATTGGAGACACCACGTCATTTTTGGAGACATGTTATTGACAGTAAACTATTGTAGATGCGACTGCTAACTAAATAAAACATTTTAGCTGGCTAGCTAATCATCTTAGCTAAATGTGGGGCAAACAATTCAGTTATTTACCGTTAATTTGAGGGATTGGGGTGAAAGAAATCGAGTTACATAGTGATACTTTACGATATACTGTATTGACAATATCGCAATATTTTAGCGCTAGTTGGCTGTACCTGCACCAAAACACCATTATTGTTCCTTCATAGCTTGTTCTCAATCTTTTCACATTGGGAGACAATTTGTTTTCAGCACTTTTATTTCCATGACTGATCAAAACTCGTTCTCATGGCTTTCTGATCCCTCTGCAACAGACATATGGTGCGCAATAAAATCACAGTATCGAATCGCAATACGTATAGAATCATGAGACTCGCAATGCATATATCTTATCGTGAGGTCCCTGGCAATTCCCAGCCCAAGTTCATTTGCCACAACAAATCTCTTCGCTAGCAAACGCGATGTCTTCTCCAAAACGGCAATGTGTCTCCAGGAATGTTTACTTTTTTGACGTTCTATGGCATCTCCACTTTCCAAGCATATATGACCAAATGTAATATTTTGGTAAGTGATGCAAATAGTGAACTATGTAGGGCCAGGATGTAAAATATATGTAGCTGCAGCAATTTCTCTTATCTGATATGGTAAGTAATAGGGCTTAATGTAAGAGTTTGACGAACGGGTCCGTGCACGCGATTCCAGATATCTTTACCTCTGAATAAACTGCCTTTATTATACCATATCCACCCTGTCCAAAGTCTCTACTTGGTCTCAGTTCTCCAGTAAACTTGTGATTATCAACACTAACCTCATCGTTGTGGCGGCGGACAGCTAGCCTGTATCCCTCATCCAGTTGAGTGGCAATGTCTTTTTTCGTTCGTACCAATTTTTGGAAAATCCTCGGGTGTAGGACTTTCCGCCTTTAGTAGAAACCTGTTGAATTATTAAATTTGGTCTGGGAGGTCCTAATTGTTTCGTTGCCAATTTATCTTCATTTGTTCGCCGACAAAAAGGAACTTCTTTCAAAGACACAATCCGCTCTTTTCTTAGTTACGTTCATGGTTACGTTACGTATGACGAAAGCGCGTAAGTGCAAGCCCTCAGACACCCATAGAGATTGTATTGAAAGCTCTGAAATTTGAAAAAAATAGATTTTACATTAGAGTCTATGACAGACTTCTGGGCGATTTTCAACCTGACTGAAATCGCCCCAAAAGGGGGGGGAGCCATTTGAAGCACGACTTTAGCCTGATTCGACATTTAGTGTCAGTGTGGCACTGTGGCAGATCAGACGTATAGATTACAACACTGATAACTACTGTTGCCGTGATATAATTGATTAGAAAAAAAATCCCTTCCTTTTCCCGTTTGGCAGTGCGTCGCCCATATCGCCCTATTGAACAGGCCGCCCCTGTTCAGCACCCCTTGACAGAATCACACACCATAATGGAATCAGCAGGATCTGCAGCTACGCCTGAGTCGCTCGAGGAGCATGTCCGTTGGCAAGATGACCAGATAAGACAACTGGGGACCGCTCTACAGGACGTAATCAACACCTTGCACCGATGGGAGGCCAGCTGGGTACCCACACCTCCACCTACCCTGCCAACCCCATCGGCCGGTCCACCAGTCCCAGGTCCGGAACCCAGGGGGATTCGACTCTCGCTCCCGAGGGCGTATGACGGAACAGCTGCCGGGTGTCAGGGGTTCCTCCTACAGGTGGAGCTCTACCTGGCCACTATACACCCGGTGCCCTCGGGACACGAGAGCGTTTCCGCCCTCATCTCCTGTCTCACGGGCAAGGCGTTGGAGTGGGCTAACGCCGAGTGGAGGAAGATGGACGCCAATACCATCTCCTACGGGAGCGTCTAGTCCACCTGAGACAGGGGAGGAGGAGCGCACAGGCGTTTGCTCTAGAGTTCCGGACTCTAGCGGCGGACGCAGGGTGGAATGAACGGGCCCTCATCGACCATTTTCGATGTAGCCTATGGGAGGACGTTCAACGTGAGTTGGCCTGCAGGGATACCCATCTTACCTTCGACCAGTTGGTCGATATGTCCATCCGTCTGGACACCCTGCTGGCCACCCGTGGACGTCCCGAGGGGGGTCCGTCCATTCCGCCCTCCGGCACCTCCGAGCCGAGCCCTATGGAGCTCGGGGGTGCCGGCGCTAGAGAAAGGAGGAGGAGGAGCCCGAGGGGGCCTGTCTCCTGCACCAAGTGCGGTCGTGGAGGGCACACTGCGGCCAGGTGCTGGGGAGGGTTCTCCGGGGGAGAAGACAACAGGTCACGCACTGGGGTGGCCTCCCAGGTGAGTAGACGTCCCACTTACCCAGAGCTTTCTGTTGCGCACTTTTGTATACCTGTGTGTTTTCCACAGGTTGCACCTCATTCCCAGCATAAGGCGCAAGTAGATTCAGGCGCAGCTGGGAATTTTGTTGATCGGAAGTTTTGTTTAGATTTAGGGATCCCTCTCCTACCTGTTGACAAACCTTTTCCCGTTCATGCCTTAGATAGCCGCCCGTTGGGGTCGGGGTTGATTAGGGAGATCACAGCGCCACTTAGGATGTGTGCGCAGGGGGGTCATGAAGAGACTATACAGCTGTATCTGATCGACTCTCCTGCGTACCCAGTGGTGCTGGGAATTCCCTGGTTAAGCACCCATAACCCTGCTATTTTGTGGCAACAGAGGGCTCTCGATGGGTGGTCTGCTCAGTGCGAGGGGCGATGTCTGGGTGTTTCCGTGGGGGCGACTTCGGTGGAAAGTCCAAACCAAGTGCCCGCACTGCACATTCCGCCTGAGTATGGGGATTTAGCTCTCGTGTTTAGTAAAACTAGGGCGACGCAGTTGCCTCCTCATAGACAGGGGGATTGTGCGATTGATCTCCAGGCAGGAGCAGCGCTCCCACGGAGCCATGTGTATCTTTTGTCTCAAGAGGAGAGAAAAGCTATGGAGACTTACATAGCCGAATCTTTGAGACAGGGATACATTCGGCCTTCCACTTCTCCCGCCTCCTCGAGCTTCTTTTTTGTGAAGAAGAAAGATGGAGGGTTGCGCCCGTGCATTGATTACCGTGGTCTCAATCAGATTACTGTAAAATACAGTTACCCACTCCCTCTGATTGCGACCATGACGGAGTCATTGCATGGAGCGCGGTTTTTCACAAAATTGGATCTCAGGAGCGCGTATAACTTGGTGCGCATTAGGGAGGGCGACGAATGGAAGACAGCGTTTAGTACCACGTCAGGTCATTTCGAGTATCTTGTCATGCCATATGGGTTGATGAATGCTCCATCAGTCTTCCAATCCTTCGTAGATGACATTTTCCGGGATATGCAGGGACAAGGGGTGGTCGTGTACATTGATGATATTCTGGTGTACTCGTCTACCCGAGCCGAGCATGTAACCCTGGTGCGTCGTGTATTGAGGAGGCTGTTGGAGCACGACCTATATGTCAAGGCAGAGAAATGTCTGTTTTTCCAGGAGTCGGTCTCCTTTTTGGGTTATCGGTTGTCCGCGTCAGGGGTGAGAATGGAGGTGGATCGTGTGTCCGCTGTGCGTAATTGGCAAACCCCAACCACTGTAAAAGAGGTGCAGCAGTTCTTGGGCTTTGCGAATTACTACCGGAGGTTTATCCGGGGTTTTGGACAGGTGGCAGCTCCCATCACGTCCCTTCTGAAAGGGGGTCCGGTGCGCCTGCAGTGGTCAGCTGATGCGGACAGGGCCTTTGGGAGACTGAAGGACCTGTTTACGTCGGCTCCGGTGCTGGCGCATCCGGAATCCTGCATTACCCTTTCAGGTTGAGGTGGACGCGTCTGAGGCAGGTATAGGGGCCGTTCTCTCTCAACGGTCCGGCACGCCACCTAAACTCCGCCCCTGTGCTTTTTACTCTAAGAAGCTCAGCCCGGCGGAGCGTAACTATGACGTTGGGGACAGGGAGCTGTTAGCTGTAGTTCAAGCCCTTAAGGTGTGGAGGCATTGGCTTGAGGGGGCTCAACACCCTTTCCTCATTTTGGCTGACCATCGGAACCTGGAGTACATCCGGGCAGCGAGGAGACTGAACCCTCGCCAGGCTCGATGGAGTATGTTTCTCACCAGGTTCGTATTTAAAATCACGTACATCCCTGGGTCCCAGAATGATAAGGCAGATGCGCTGTCCCGGCGGTATGACACGGAGGAGAGGTCCGTTGAGCCTACTCCCATACTACCGGAGTCTTGCCTTGTGGCACCGGTGGTGTGGGAGGTCGATGCCGAAATCGAGCGAGCGTTGCGTACCGACCCCAGCCCTCCACAGTGTCCTGAGGGTCGGAAGTACGTTCCGCTCGAGATTCGGGATCGACTCATTTACTGGGCTCACACGTCCCCCTCCTCTGGACATCCTGGTATTGGCCGGACAGTGCATTGCCTTAGCACTAAATACTGGTGGCCTACTTTGGCTAGGGATGTGAGGGTTTATGTCTCCTCCTGCTCGGTGTGCGCCCAGTGTAAGGCGCCCCGACATCTGCCCAGGGGTAAGTTACAACCCCTGCCCGTTCCACAACGACCATGGTCCCACCTCTCGGTAGATTTTGTGACAGACCTTCCCCTCTCTCAGGGGAATACCACCATCCTGGTCGTTGTGGACCGGTTCTCTAAGGCCTGTCGTCTTCTCCCAATGACGGGTCTTCCTACTGCCCTACAGACCGCTGAGGCCCTATTTACCCATGTCTTCCGGCATTACGGGGTGCCCGAGGATATAGTGTCTGATCGAGGCCCCCAGTTTACCTCCCGTGTTTGGAGAGCGTTCATGGAGCGTTTGGGGGTCTCGGTTAGCCTTACCTCAGGGTACCACCCGGAGAGTAACGGGCAGGTAGAACGTCTCTACCAGAAACCTACCCCTCCGCCTGCCCTGCCGGAAGCTGGGTCGGCGGTTTGTGGGGCCCTTTAAAGTCCTGAGAAGATTGAACGAGGTATGTTATAGGTTACATCTACCTGTTGAGTATAAGAATATTAACCCCTCGTTCCATGTGTCTCTTCTCAGGCCGGTGGTAGCTGGTCCACTCCAGGACAATGAGATAGGAGAGACTCCTCCGCCCCCACTGGACATCGAGGGGGCTCCGGCGTACACCGTTCGGTCCATCTTGGACTCCAGACGCCGGATGGGGGGTCTCCAGTATCTCGTGGAGTGGGAGGGGTACGGCCCGGAGGAGCGGTGCTGGGTGCCGCGGAGGGACATCCTAGACCCATCTCTCCTGTCGGAGTTCCACCGGGACCATCCCGCGCGCCCTGCTCCGCGTCCTCCTGGTCGTCCCCGAGGGCGGGGTCGGCGCACGGCTGGAGCCGCGCGTCAAGGGGGGGGGGGGGGTACTGTCACGGTTTCGGCCGAGGCTGCTCCTCCTCCTGGTTCGGGCAGGCTTCGGCGATCGTCGTCCCCGGAGTACTAGCTGCCACCGATCTATGTTACATGTTCGTTTGGATTTGTCTTGATGTTGTACACCTGTGTCTTGTTAGTCCTCGTTAGTGTCGTATTTAGTTCTCGTTAGTTGTGTTTGTCTTTGTGTGTGATTGCTCTTCTGTTCTCGTGTTGGAGCAACTCAGAGTATGCTATTCTGTTCTTCTGAAATAGACGCCATTTTCTTTATATCATGTTTCTTTAGACCTGACTAAAATAAATAATGGACTTATTGTGAAGGTGTAGGCTATATTACATGGATTTATTATACTTTTTTAAATGTAGATGTTCCAAAGGTCTGCATCAGTGGCTTGTAGGCTATGCGTGGAAGTCAGGAGATGCTAAATATGTTTATGTTAATTAACGGTCAATTACCGTGAGACTGACAGTTATTTGCTTGACAATCACCGGCTGACAAATTTCGTGACCGCCACATCCCTAATATAGACATTTCAAATATTATATTATTGGCTATGTACAGTATTATATTATTGGCTATGTACAGTATTATATTATTGGCTATGTACAGTGTTATATTATTGGCTATGTACAGTATTATATTATTGGCTATGTACAGTATTATATTATTGGCTAGGTACAGTATTATATTATTGGCTATGTACAGTGTTGTAACATGTAACAATGTGCAAACAATGGGAAAATAAATAAACAGATAAATATAGGTTGTATTTACAATGGTGTTTGTGCTCCACTGGTTGCCCCTTACTCATGGCAACTGGCCACAAATATTGCTGCTGTTACTGCACACTGCAGTATTTTGCCTAACAGATTTAGGAGTTTATCAATGTTTGATTTGTTTTCGAATTATTTGTGTGTCTGTGTAATCTGAGGGAAATATGTGTCTCTAATATGGTCATACATTTGGCAGGAGGTTAGGAAGTGCAGCTCAGTTTCCATCTAATTTTGTGGGCATTGTGCACATAGCCTGTCTTCTCTTGAGAGCCAGGTCTGCCTACGGCGACCTTTCTTAATAGCAAGGCTATGCTCACTGAGTCTGTACATAGTCAAGGATTTTCTTAATTTGGGGTCAGTCACAGTGGTCAGTTATTCTGCCACTCTGTCCTCTCCGTTTAGGGCCAGATAGCATTCCAATTTGCTCTATATTTTTGTTGATTCTTTCCAGTGTGTCAAATAGTTATCTTTTGGCTTTCTCATAATTTGGTTGGGTCTAAATGTGTTCTGTCCTGGTGCTCTGTGGGGTCTGTTTGCGTTTCTGAACATTGTTTGTAGTTTTGCGTTGTACACAAAGTAAATTTCTGCAGAATTCTGCATGCGGAGTCTCAATTTGGTGTTTGTCCCATTTTGTGAATTCTTGGTTGGTGAGCGGACCCCAGACCTCACAACCATAAAGGACAATGGGTTCTATAACTGAATGAAGTATTTTTTGCCAGATCCTATTTGGGATGTTGAGTTTTATGTCCTTTTTGATGGCATAGAAGGCCCTTCTTGCCTTGTCTCTTAGATCGTTCACAGTCTTGGGGAAGTTACCTGTGGTGTTGATGTTTAGGCCAAGGTAGGTGTAATTCTTTGTGTGCTCTAGGGCAACGGTGTCTAGGGCAACAGTGTCTAGGGCAACGGTGTCTAGGGCAACGATATCTAAATATAATTTGTATTTGTTGTCTTGGCTACTGGACCAACCTTTTTTGGAACACCATTATTTTTGTCTCACTGAGATATAACCTATATGAGAGAGAGAGAGAGAGAGAGAGAGAGAGAGAGAGAGAGAGAGAGAGAGAGAGAGAGAGAGAGAGAGAGAGAGAGAGAGAGAGAGAGAGAGAGAGAGAGAGAGAGAGAGAGAGAGAGCGAGAGAGAGATAAATCCAAGAGAGGCATATTAAGATAGAGGGTTCGGAGGGCTTGGCTTTTAAATATAGATAGAATATATATATACAGTGGGGGGGGAAAATTATTTAGTCAGCCACCAATTGTGCATGTTCTCCCACTTAAAAAGATGAGAGAGGCCTGTAATTTTCATCATAGGTACACGTCAACTATGACAGACAAATTGAGGAAAATCACATTGTAGGATTTTTAATGAATTTATTTGCAAATTATGGTGGAAAATAAGTATTTGGTCACCCACAAACAAGCAAGATTTCTGGCTCTCACAGACCTGTAACTTCTTCTTTAAGAGGCTCCTCTGTCCTCCACTCGTTACCTGTATTAATGGCACCTGTTTGAACTTGTTATCAGTATAAAAGACACCTGTCCACAACCTCAAACAGTCACACTCCAAACTCCACTATGGCCAAGACCAAAGAGCTGTCAAAGGACACCAGAAACAAAAGTGTAGACCTGCACCAGGCTGGGAAGACTGAATCTGCAATAGGTAAGCAGCTTGGTTTGAAGAAATCAACTGTGGGAGCAATTATTAGGAAATGAAAGACATACAAGACCACTGATAATCTCCCTCGATCTGGGGCTCCACGCAAGATCTCACCCCGTGGGGTCAAAATGATCACAAGAACGGTGGGCAAAAATCCCAGAACCACACAGGGGGACCTAGTGAATGACCTGCAGAGAGCTGGGACCAAAGTAACAAAGCCTACCATCAGTAACACACTACACCGCCAGGGACTCAAATCCTGCAGTGCCAGACGTGTCCCCCTGCTTAAGCCAGTACATATCCAGGCCCGTCTGAAGTTTGCTAGAGTGCATTTGGATGATCCAGAAGAGGATTGGGAGAATGTCATATGGTCAGATGAAACCAAAATATAACTTTTTGGTAAAAACTCAACTTGTCGTGTTTGGAGGACAAAGAATGCTGAGTTGCATCCAAAGAACACCATACCTACTGTGAAGCATGGGGGTGGAAACATCATGCTTTGGGGCTGTTTTTCTGCAAAGGGACCAGGACGACTGATCCGTGTAAAGGAAAGAATGAATGGGGCCATGTATCGTGAGATTTTGAGTCAGCAAGGGCATTGAAGATGAAACGTGGCTGGGTCTTTCAGCATGACAATGATCCCAAACACACCGCCCGGGCAACGAAAGAGTGGCTTCGTAAGAAGCATTTCAAGGTCCTGGAGTGGCCTAGCCAGTCTCCAGATCTCAACCCCATAGAAAATCTTTGGAGGGAGTTGAAAGTCTGTGTTGCCCAGCGACAGCCCCAAAACATCACTGCTCTAGAGGAGATCTGCATGGAGGAATGGGCCAAAATACCAGCAACAGTTTGTGAAAACCTGGTGAAGACTTACAGAAAACGTTTGACCTGTGTCATTGCCAACAAAGGGTATATAACAAAGTATTGAGAAACTTTTGTTATTGACCAAATACTTATTTTCCACCATAATTTGCAAATAAATTCATTAAAAATCCTACAATGTGATTTTCTGGAGAAAAAAATTCTCATTTTGTCTGTCATAGTTGACGTGTACCTATGATGAAAATTACAGGCCTCTCTCATCTTTTTAAGTGGGAGAACTTGCACAATTGGTGGCTAACTAAATACTTTTTCCCCCACTGTATATAGAAGTGCATTATGAAAATATTCAGACCCCTTGACTTTTTCCACATTTTGTTACATTACAGCCTTATTCTAAAGTGGATTAAATAGTTGTCGTGGTCGTCCCCCCATTATAATGCACAATACAATATAATGCACAATACACAGTACAATACAATACAATACACAATATAATATAATATAATACACAATACAATATAATCCACAATACATTACAATATAATACACAATACAATATAATGCACAATACACAGTACAATACAATACAATACACAATACAATATAATATAATACACAATACAATATAATGCACAATACACAGTACAATACAATACAATACACAATACAATATAATATAATACACAATACAATACAATATAATATACAATACAATATAATACACAATACAATATAATATAATACACAAGATAATACAATACAATATAATACACAATACAATATAATACACAATACAATACAATATCATACACAATACAATGCAATATAATATAATACACAAGACAATACAATATAATATACAATATACAATACAACACAATACAATATAATACAATACACAATGCAATACAATACACAACACCATGCAATACACAATACAATAAATACACAATATAATACAATACACAATACAATATAATATACAATACAATATAATATTCTTTCCACTCCTTTCCTCTTTTGACCTCACCCTCTCACCATCCCCCCCTACTCACAAGGCAGGCAATACGCTTGACCTTATCTTTACTAGATGCTGTTCTTCTACTAATCTCACTGCAACTCCCCTCCATGTCTCCGACCACTACTTTGTATCCTTTTCTCTCTCGCTCTCCTCCAACACTACTCACTCTACCCCTACTCAGATGGTAATGTGCCGTCGCAACCTTCGCTCTCTCTCTCCCGCTACTCTCTCCTCTTCCATCCTATCATCTCTTCCCTCTGCTAAATCCTTCTCCCTCCGATCTCCTGATTCTCCTCAACCCTCCTCTCCTCCCTTTCTGCATCTTTTGACTCTCTATGTCCCCTATCCTCCCGGCTGGCTCGGTCCTCCCCTCCTGCTCAGTGGCTTGACGACTAATTGCAAGCTCACAGAAGAGGGCTCCGGGCAGCCGAGCGGAAATGGAGGAAAACTAGACTCCCTGCGGACCTGTCATCTTTTCACTCCCTCCTCTCTACATTCTCTTCCTCTGTTTCCGCTGCTAAAGCCACTTTCTACCACTCTAAATTTCAAGCCTCCTAACCCTAGGAAGCTCTTTGCCACCTTCTCCTCCCTGCTGAATCCTCCCCCCCCCCCTCCTCCCTCTCTGTGGATGACTTCGTCAACCATTTTGAAAAGAAGGTTGACAACATCCAATCCTCATTTATTAAGTCAAATGACACGCTGGTCCTGCTCACACTGCCCTACCCTATGCTTTGACTTCTTTCTCCCCTCTCTCTCCAGATGAAATCTTGCGACTTGTGATGGCCGGCCGCCCAACAACCTGCCCGCTTGACCCTATCCCCTCCTCTCTTCTCCAGACCATTTCCAGAGACCTTCTCCCTAACCTCACCTCGCTCATCAACTCATCCTTGACCGCTGGCCATGTCCCTTCCGACTTCAAGAGAGCGAGAGTTGTACCTCTCCTCAAAAAACCTACACTCGATCCCTCCGATGTCAACAACTACAGACCAGTATCCCTTCTTTCTTTTCTCTCCAAAACTCTTGAGCGTGCCGTCTCTAGCCAACTCTCCTGCTATCTCTCTCAGAATGATCTTCTTGATCCAAACCAGTCAGGTTTCAAGACTGGTCATTCAAATGAGACTGCTCTTCTCTGTGTCACGGAGGCTCTCCGCACTGCTAAAGCTAACTCTTTCTCCTCTGCTCTTATCCTTCTAGACCTATCCGCTGCCTTTGATACTGTGAACCATCAGATCCTCCTCTCCACCCTCTCCGAGTTGGGCATCTCCGGCGCTGATCACTCTTGGATTGCGTCCTACCTGACAGGTCGCTCCTACCAGGTGGCGTGGTGAGAATCTGTCTCCGCACCACGTGCTCTCACCACTGGTGTCCCCCAGGGCTCAGTTCTAGGCCCTCTCCTATTCTCTCTATACACCAAGTCACTTGGCTCTGTCATATTCTCACATGGTCTCTCCTATCATTGCTACGCAGACGACAAACAATTAATTTTCTCATTTCCCCCTTCTGATAACCAGGTGGCGAATCGCATCTCTGCATGTCTGACAGACATATCAGTGTGGATGTCGGATCACCACCTCAAGCTGAACCTCGGCAAGACGGAGCTGCTCTTCCTCCCGGGGAAGGACTGCCCGCTCCATGATCTCGCCATTACGGTTGACAACTCCATTGTGTCCTCCTCCCAGAGTGCAAAGAACCTTGGCGTGACCCTGGACAACACCCTGTCGTTCTCCGCTAACATCAAAGCGGTGACCCGATCCTGTAGGTTCATGCTCTACAACATTCGCAGAGTACGACCCTACCTTACACAGAAAGCGGCACAGGTCCTAATCCAGGCACTTGTCATCTCCCGTCTGGATTACTGCAACTCGCTGTTGGCTGGGCTCCCTGCCTGTGCCATTAAACCCCTACAACTCATCCAGAACGCTGCAGCCTGTCTGGTGTTCAACCTTTCCAAGTTCTCTCATGTCACCCCGCTCCTCCGCACACTCCACTGGCTTCCAGTTGAGGCTCGCATCTACTACAAGACCATGGTGCTTGCCTACGGAGCTGTGAGGGGAACGGCACCTCCTTACCTTCAGGCTCTGATCAGACCCTACACCCAAACGAGGGCACTACGTTCATCCACCTCTGGCCTGCTAGCTCCCCTACCTCTACGGAAGCACAGTTCCCGCTCAGCCCAGTCAAAGCTATTCGCTGCTCTGGCACCCCAATGGTGGAACAAGCTCCCTCACGACGCCAGGACAGCGGAGTCACTGACCACCTTCCGGAGACACATGAAACCCTACCTCTTTAAGGAATACCTGGAATATTATAAAGTAATCCTTCTTACCCCATCCCCCATATATATATATTCTTTTAAAGGTGGTTGTCCCACTGGCTACATAAGTTGAATGCACCAATTTGTAAGTCGCTCTGGATAAGAGCGTCTGCTAAATGACGTAAATGTAAATGTAAACAATACATAATACAATGCAATACAATACACAATACAAAACAATACACAATACAATATAATACAATACACAATACAACACAATACAACACAATACACAATACAATACACACTACAACGCAATATAATCAGTGGTGTAAAGTACTTAAGTATAAATACTTTAAAGTACTACTTAAGTCGTTTTTTGGGGTATCTCTACTTTACTTTAATATTTATATTTTTGGCAACTTTTACTTTTACTTCACTACATTCCTAAAGAAAATAATGTACTTTTTACTCCATACATTTTCCCTGACACCCAAAGTAGTCGTTACATTTTGAATGCTTAGCAGGACATGAAAATGGTCCAATTCACACACTTATCAAGAGAACATCCCTGGTCATCCCTACTGCCTCTGATCTGGCGGACTCACTAAACACATGCTTTGTTTGTAAATGATGTCTGAGTGTTGGAGTGTGCCCCTGGCTATCCATAAATGGAAAAAAAACAAGAAAATGGTGCCGTCTGGTTTGCTTAATACAAGGAAGTTGAAATGATTTATACTTTTACTTTAACTTTTGATACTTAAGTATATTTTAGCGATTCCATTTACTTTTGATACTTAAGTATATTTAAAACCAAATACTTTTAGACTTTTACTGAAGTAGTATTTTATAGGGTGACTTTCACTTTTACTTGAGTCATTTTCTATTAAGGTATCTTTACTTTTACTCAAGTATGACAATTGAGTACTTTTTCCACCACTGAATATAATACACAATACAATATAATACATAATACAATATAATACACAATACAATATAAAACAATACACAATACAATATAATATACTACACAATACAATACAATACACAATACAATATAATACAATACAATACAATACACAATACAATACACAATACAATACACAATACAATACACAATACAACAAAATACAATATAATTAAGTGATAATGTCAGAGAAGCTGGTGTTTGGAGGATATATAATAATATGCTATTTAGAAGACGCTTTTATCCAAAGCGACTTACAGTCATGTGTGCATTCATTTTTACGTATGGGTGGTCCCGGGGATCGAACCCACTACCCTGGCATTACAAGCGCCATGCTCTACCAATTGAGCTACAGAGGACCATATTGGTACGGAATGCGGCTTTAACCAATCAGCATTCAGCATTAGACCCACCCATTGCATAATACACAATACACAATACAATATAATACACAATACACAATACAATATAATACACAATACAATATAATACACAACACAATACACAATACAATATAATATAAAATACAATATAATACACAATACAATATAATACACAATACAATACAATATAATACACAATACAATATAATATAATACACAATACAATATAATACAATATAATACACAATACACAATACAAAACAATAGAAAACAATACAATATGCAGTGACAGACGTGTACTGCTTAAGCCAGTACATGTCCAGGCCCGTCTGAAGTTTGCTAGAGTGCATTTGGATGATCCAGAAGAGGATTGGGAGAATGTCATATGGTCAGATGAAACCAAAATATAACTTTTTTGTAAAAACTCAACTCGTCGTGTTTGGAGGACAAAGAATGCTGAGTTGCATCCAAAGAACACCATACCTACTGTGAAGCATGGGGGTGGAAACATCATGCTTTGGGGCTGTTTTTCTGCAAAGGGACCAGGACGACTGATCCGTGTAAAGGAAAGAATGAATGGGGCCATGTATCGTGAGATTTTGAGTCAGCAAGGGCATTGAAGATGAAACGTGGCTGGGTCTTTCAGCATGACAATGATCCCAAACACACCGCCCGGGCAACGAAGGAGTGGCTTCGTAAGAAGCATTTCAAGGTCCTGGAGTGGCCTAGCCAGTCTCCAGATCTCAACCCCATAGAAAATCTTTGAAGCGAGATGAAAGTCCGTGTTGCCCAGCGACAGCCCCAAAACATCACTGCTCTAGAGGAGATCTGCATGGAGGAATGGGCCAAAATACCAGCAACAGTGTGTGAAAACCTTGTGAAGACTTACAGAAAACGTTTGACCTGTGTCATTGCCAACAAAGGGTATATAACAAAGTATTGAGAAACTTTTGTTATTGACCAAATACTTATTTTCCACCATAATTTGCAAATAAATTCATTAAAAATCCTACAATGTGATTTTCTGGAGAAAAACATTCTAATTTTGTCTGTCATAGTTGACGTGTACCTATGATGAAAATTACAGGCCTCTCTCATCTTTTTAAGTGGAAGAACTTGCACAATTGGTGGCTAACTAAATACTTCCCCCCCCCCCCCCCCCCCCCCCCCACTGTATATAGAAGATATACAGTGCATTATGAAAATATTCAGACCCCTTGACTTTTTCCACATTTTGTTACAATACAGCCTTATTCTAAAGTGGATTAAATAGTTGTCGTGGTCGTCCCCCCATTATAATGCACAATACAATATAATGCACAATACACAGTACAATACAATACAATACACAATATAATATAATATAATATAATACACAATACAAAATAATCCACAATACACAGTACAATACAATACAATACACAATACAATATAATATACAATACAATATAATACACAATACAATATAATATAATACACAAGATAATACAATACAATATAATACACAATACAATATAATACACAATACAATATAATATAATATACAATACCCAATACGATACAATACAATATCATACACAATACAATACAATATAATATACAATATACAATACAACACAATACAATATAATACAATACACAATGCAATACAATACACAACACCATGCAATACACAATAAAATACAATACACAATAGTACTACTTAAGTCGTTTTTTGGGGTATCTCTACTTTACTTTAATATTTATATTTTTGGCAACTTTTACTTTTACTTAATAATAATATGCCATTTAGCAGACGCTTTTATCCAAAGCGACTTACAGTCATGCGTGCATACATTTTTGTGTTGGGTGGTCCCGGGGATCAAACCCACTACCTTGGCGTTACAAGCACAATCCACAATACATTACAATATAATACACAATACAATATAATATACAATACAATATAATACACAATACAATATAATATAATACACAAGATAATACAATACAATATAATACACAATACAATATAATACACAATACAATATAATATACAATACCCAATACAATACAATACAATATCATACACAATACAATACAATATAATATACAATATACAATATAATACAATACACAATGCAATACACAATAGTACTACTTAAGTCGTTTTTTGGGGTATCTCTACTTTACTTTAATATTTATATTTTTGGCAACTTTTACTTAATAATAATATGCCATTTAGCAGACGCTTTTATCCAAAGCGACTTACAGTCATGCGTGCATACATTTTTTGTGTTGGGTGGTCCCGGGGATCAAACCCACTACCTTGGCGTTACAAGCGCCGTGCTCTACCAGCTGAGCTACAGAGGACCACATACTCACTACATTCCTAAAGAAAATAATGTACTTTTTACTCCATACATTTTCCCTGACACCCAAAAGTAGTCGTTACATTTTGAATGCTTAGCAGGACATGAAAATGGTCCAATTCACGCACTTATCAAGAGAACAGCTCTGGTCATCCCTACTGCCTCTCATCTGTGTGACACTCTGGCTCTAGGACTTGTTTATGTGAGCCAGGGTGTATCTCATTTGGTGGTGTTGGGGATGGGTGAGTTTCATTTTGTTTGTATGTAGTGGTGATTGGTTAATGACTCCCAATCGGAGGTAACGAGTGTCAGCTGTCGGCTCGTTATCTCTGATTGGGAGCCATATATATTCTGTGTGTTTTCTCCTTTGTTTTGTGGGTTAATGTTTCTGTGTTGCTGTTAGTGTGTTTCAGATTTTGAACTTCACGCATCGTCATTTGTTGTTTTCTTCGTGGTTGCTTTAATTTAATAAAGTCATCATGTTCACTCGCAACGCTGCGCATTGGTCCGCTTCTTCAGACGTTCGTGACAGAATAACCCACCACAACGAGACCAAGCAGCAGTTGGAATACGAGTGGTGGAGCCAGAAGAGCGAAGGTTGGGAGAGGACTATGGAGGCCTGGTCCACCGAGAGGAGAGACCCCCAGAAATTTTTTAGGGGGGGGCTCACGACGTCGGGGCAGAAGGTGTACGGCCCGGAGGAGTGCAAGAGGTTGGCAGAGATGGCCGCCAGTTTAAGGGGGCCACTGGTTACGAAGGGGATGGAAAGTGTGGAGGCACGGCGAGAGGTACTGGGGGGTGTTTCCAGTCCGGTCCGGCCCGTTCCTGATCCCCGTGTAGGGCCAGGGGTGTGTGTCCCCAGTGCGGTTCTGTCTGTCCCTGCTCAACGCACCAAGCCTACGGGGTGCGTCGCCAGCCCAGCTCGGCCTGTTCCTGCGCCCCGCACCAAGTCTGTGGTGCGTTTCGCCAGCCCAGCCCGGCCTGTCCCTGCTCAACGCACCGAGCCTACGGGGTGCGTCGTCAACCCTGTCCAGCCAGAGCCGTCCGCCAGACAGGATCAGCCAGAGCCTTCCGCCAGACAGGATCAGCCAGAGCCTTCCGCCAGCCATGAGCAGCCAGATCCTTCCGCCAGCCATGAGCAGCCAGATCCGTCAGCCAGCCATGAGCAGCCAGATCCGTCAGCCATCCATGAGCAGCCAGATCCGTCAGCCAGCCATGAGCAGCCAGATCCGTCAGCCAGCCATGAGCCGTCCAGCCAGGATCCGCCAGAGCCTTCCAGCCAGGATCCGCCAGAGCCGTCCAGCCAGGATCCGCCAGAGCCGTCCAGCCAGGATCCGCCAGAGCCGTCCCGCCAGGATCCGCCAGAGCCGTCCAGCCTGGATCCGCCAGAGCCGTCCCGCCAGGATCCGCCAGAGCCGTCCAGCCAGGATCCGCCAGAGCCGTCCAGCCAGGATCCGCCAGAGCCGTCCAGCCAGGATCCGCCAGAGCCGTCCAGCCAGGATCCGCCAGAGCCGTCCCGCCAGGATCCGCCAGAGCCGTCCAGCCTGGATCCGCCAGAGCCGTCCCGCCAGGATCCGCCAGAGACGTCCCGCCAGGATCCGCCAGAGCCGTCCCGCCAGGATCCGCCAGAGCCAGCCAGCCAGGATCCGCCATCTAGTCAGGTGCTGCCCCTTAGCCCGGTGCTGCCCTTTAGCCCGGTGCTGCCCCTTAGTCCGGTGCTGCCCCTGAGTCCGGTGCCGCCCCTTAGTCCGGTACTGCCCCTTAGTCCGGTGCTGCCCCTTAGTCCGGTACTGCCCCTTAGCCCGGTGCTGCCCCTTAGTCCTGTACTGCCCTTTAGTCCGGTGCTGCCCCGTAGTCCGGTGCTGCCCCTTGTCCCGGTGCTGCCCCTTATCCCGGTGCTGCCCCTTATCCCGGTGCTGCCCCTTAGGCCGATGCTGCCCCTTAGTCCGGGGTTGCCCCTTAGTCCAGGTGGGGTTAGGTGGAGGGTGGTCATTGGGAGGAGGCTACCGAAGCAGGTTGTGACTGTGGTGGGGTGGGGATCACGACCGGGGCCAGA
This sequence comes from Coregonus lavaretus, assembly GCF_964263955.1. Taxonomy (NCBI): domain Eukaryota; kingdom Metazoa; phylum Chordata; class Actinopteri; order Salmoniformes; family Salmonidae; genus Coregonus; species Coregonus lavaretus. The sequence continues at coordinate 20,301 of NW_028159130.1, forward strand.
GCCGCCACCATGGACAGACGCCCACCCAGACCCTCCCCTAGTCCTGATGTTGGTGCGCCCGGAGTTCGCACCTTTAGGGGGGGGTACTGTAACACTCTGGCTCTATGGACGTTTATATTGAGCCAGGGTTGTTCATTTTCTTGTGTTTGGGTGTATTTCATTTGGTGGTGTTGGGGATGGGTGAGTTTCAGTTTGTTTGTGTCATGTGGTGATTGGTCGATGACTCCCAATCAGAGGTAACGAGTGTCAGCTGTCGGCTCGTTATCTCTGATTGGGAGCCATATATATTCTGTGTGTTTTCTCCTTTGTGTTGTGGGTTATTGTTTCTTTGTTGCTGTTAGTAGTATTCAGTATTAGAACTTCACGGATCGTCATTTGTTGTTTTCTTCGTGGTTGCTTTAAGTTAATAAAGTCATCATGTTCACTCCCAACGCTGCGCTTTGGTCCTACTTTATTGGCGATCGTGACAGAATAACCCACCACAAAAGGACCAAGCAGCGTAACAAGCGGCAACAGGACCTACCTACACAGGAGTTATGGACGCCTCCTAAGGTCTGGACATGGGAAGAGTTATTGGACGGAAAGGATCCTTGGGCACAACCGGGAGAATATCGCCTCCCTCGTGAAGAGCTGGAGGCAGCCAAAGCCGAGAGGAGGTGGTACGAGGAGGCAGCGCGAAGGCGAGGCTGGAAGCCCGTGGAAGAGAGGCAACACCAAGAAATTTTTTGGGGGGGGCACATGGCTTGGGCAGCTGGGCAGCAGGAGGCTGCCACAGGGAGAAAAGGAGTGAAGGCTAACGGAGTACGGGAGCCATTGGCGAGTGGAAGGAGGGAAGTTGTTGTGGCACGGCATGAGAGACTGAAGTGTGTTACCAGTCCGGTCCGGCCCGTTCCTGATCCGCAGTTAAGGCCATTGGTGTGTGTTCCCGGTATGGACCGGCCTGTTCCTACTCCACGCACCAGGTCCACGATGTGCGTCGCCAGCCGGCCAGAGTCTGCCGTCTGCCCTAGGGCGTCTGAACTGCCCGTCTGCCAAGCGCTGCATAAGCCGCCCGTCTGCCATGAGCCTTCAGAGCCTTCCGCCAGACAGGAGCCGCTAGAGCCTTCCGCCAGACAGAATCATACACCTGCTATGGAATCAGCAGGAGCCGACGCAGCCCATACTAGACTGGAAGCTCGGGTTCGGGACCAGAAAGAGCAGCTCCTGCAGATGGGAGCCGCCCTGCTGGAGGTGATGACTGCTATCCGAGGCTGGGGTCCGCCTCCACCGCCAGTCTCCCAGCCAGCACCATCAGCCAGCCATGAGCAGCCAGATCTGTCAACCAGCCATGAGCAGCCAGATCCGTCAGCCAGCCATGAGCAGCCAGATCCGTCAGCCAGCCATGAGCAGCCAGATCCGTCAGCCAGCCATGAGCAGCCAGATCCGTCAGCCAGCCATGAGCAGCCAGATCCGTCAGCCAGCCATGAGCAGCCAGACCCGTCAGCCAGCCATGAGCAGCCAGATCCGTCAGCCAGCCATGAGCAGCCAGATCCGTCAGCCAGCCATGAGCAGCCAGATCCGTCAGCCAGCCACGAGCAGCCAGATCCGTCAGCCAGCCACGAGCAGCCAGATCCGTCAGCCAGCCACGAGCAGCCAGATCCGTCAGCCAGCCATGAGCAGCCAGATCCGTCAGCCAGCCATGAGCAGCCAGACCCGTCAGCCAGCCATGAGCAGCCAGATCCGTCAGCCAGCCATGAGCAGCCAGACCCGTCAGCCAGCCATGAGCAGCCAGATCCGTCAGCCAGCCATGAGCAGCCAGATCCGTCAGCCAGCCATGAGCAGTCAGATCCGTCAGCCAGCCATGAGCAGCCAGAGCCGTCCAGCCAGGATCCGCCAGAGCCGTCCAGCCAGGATCCGCCAGAGCCGTCCAGCCAGGATCCGCCAGAGCCGTCCAGCCAGGATCCGCCAGAGCCGTCCAGCCAGGATCCGCCAGAGCCGTCCAGCCGGGATCCGCCAGAGCCGTCCAGCCGGGGTCCGCCAGAGCCGTCCAGCCGGGGTCCGCCAGAGCCGTCCCGCCGGGATCCGCCAGAGCCGTCCCGCCGGGATCCGCCAGAGCCGTCCCGCCGGGATCCGCCAGAGCCGTCCAGCCTGGATCCGCCAGAGCCGTCCCGCCAGGATCCGCCAGAGCCGTCCAGCCAGGATCCGCCAGGGCCGTCCAGCCAGGATCCGCCAGAGCCGTCCAGCCAGGATCCGCCAGAGCCGTCCAGCCAGGATCCGCCAGAGCCGTCCAGCCAGGGTCCGCCAGAGCCGTCCAGCCGGGTTCCGCCAGAGCCGTCCCGCCGGGATCCGCCAGAGCCGTCCCGCCGGGATCCGCCAGAGCCGTCCCGCCGGGATCCGCCAGAGCCGTCCCGCCGGGATCCGCCAGAGCCGTCCAGCCTGGATCCGCCAGAGCCGTCCCGCCAGGATCCGCCAGAGCCGTCCCGCCAGGATCCGCCAGAGCCGTCCCGCCAGGATCCGCGAGAGCCAGCCAGCCAGGATCCGCCATCTAGTCAGGTGCTGCCCCTTAGCCCGGTGCTGCCCCTTAGTCCGGTGCTGCCCCTTAGCCCGGTGCGGCCCCTTGTCCCGGTGCTGCCCCTTATCCCGGTGCTGCCCCTTATCCCGGTGCTGCCCCTTAGGCCGATGCTGCCCCTTAGTCCGGTGTTGCCCCTTAGTCCAGGTGGGGTTAGTTGGAGGGTGGTCATTGGGAGGAGGCTACCGAAGCAGGTTGTGACTGTGGTGGGGTGGGGATCACGACCGGGGCCAGAGCCGCCACCATGGACAGACGCCCACCCAGACCCTCCCCTAGTCCTGATGTTGGTGCGCCCGGAGTTCGCACCTTTAGGGGGGGGTACTGTGACACTCTGGCTCTAGGACTTGTTTATGTGAGCCAGGGTGTATCTCATTTGGTGGTGTTGGGGATGGGTGAGTTTCATTTTGTTTGTATGTAGTGGTGATTGGTTAATGACTCCCAATCGGAGGTAACGAGTGTCAGCTGTCGGCTCGTTATCTCTGATTGGGAGCCATATATATTCTGTGTGTTTTCTCCTTTGTTTTGTGGGTTAATGTTTCTGTGTTGCTGTTAGTGTGTTTCAGATTTTGAACTTCACGCATCGTCATTTGTTGTTTTCTTCGTGGTTGCTTTAATTTAATAAAGTCATCATGTTCACTCGCAACGCTGCGCATTGGTCCGCTTCTTCAGACGTTCGTGACAATCTGGCGGACTCACTAAACACATGCTTTGTTTGTAAATTATGTCTGAGTGTTGGAGTGTGCCCCTGTCTATCCATAAATGGAAAAAAAACAAGAAAATGGTGCCGTCTGGTTTGCTTAATACAAGGAAGTTGAAATGATTTATACTTTTACTTTAACTTTTGATACTTAAGTATATTTTAGCGATTCCATTTACTTTTGATACTTAAGTATATTTAAAACCAAATACTTTTAGACTTTTACTGAAGTAGTATTTTACAGGGTGACTTTCACTTTTACTTGAGTCATTTTCTATTAAGGTATCTTTACTTTTACTCAAGTATGACAATTTAGTACTTTTTCCACCACTGAATATAATACACAATACAATATAATACATAATACAATATAATACACAATACAATATAAAACAATACACAATACAATATAATATAATATAATACACAATACAATACAATACACAATACAATACAATACAATACACAATGCAATACAATACAATACACAATACAATACACAATACAACAAAATACAATATAATTAAGTGATAATGTCAGAGAAGCTGGTGTTTGGAGGATATATAATAATATGCTATTTAGAAGACGCTTTTATCCAAAGCGACTTACAGTCATGTGTGCATTCATTTTTACGTATGGGTGGTCCCGGGGATCGAACCCACTACCCTGGCATTACAAGCGCCATGCTCTACCAATTGAGCTACAGAGGACCATATTGGTACGGAATGCGGCTTTAACCAATCAGCATTCAGGATTAGACCCACCCATTGCATAATACACAATACAATATAATACACAATACACAATACAATATAATACACAATACAATATAATACACAACACAACACACAATACAATATAATATAAAATACAATATAATACACAATACAATATAATACACAATACAATACAATATAATACACAATACAATATAATACACAATACAATATAATACAATATAATACAATATAATACACAATACACAATACAAAACAATACAATACAATATAATACAATACAATATAATACAATATAATACACAATACAATATAATACACAATACAATACAATACAATACAATATAATACACAATACAATACAATATAATACACAATACAATATAATACACAATATAATACAATATAATACACAATACAAAGCAATACAATAGAAAACAATACAATATAATATAATACAATATAATACACAATACAATAGAAAACAATACAATATAATACACAATACACAATACAATAGAAAACAATACAATATAATACACAATACAATATAATACACAATACACAATACAAAACAATACAATACAATATAATACATTACACACATCAACCAAACACTCTGATGTGAGATTGATGCTTATAAACTGCTGGACAATCTTCATCATTACATTGTAATTTGGGATGAAGCAAGTCCACTCAGTGCAAGGGCATGGCAATGCTACAGTTCCCCTCTGTTTAGCAGTGTGTGTGTGTGTGTGTGTGTGTGTGTGTGTGTGTGTGTGTGTGTGTGTGTGTGTGTATGTGTGTGTGTCTGTGTGTGTCTGTGTGTGTGCTCTCTTATAACAACAACTAACCAGTGGACCACTGACTGACAGACAGTCACAAAAGGATGCCGTCATCAGAAACCTTATTTGGGCCCTGTGGTCTTGCGTTCACCTCTCCCCAGTCCCCTCCAGGGAGGTTGTCAGCTCTGACAGCACAGTGACCACATCACAGACGTCATGTCATTTAAATTAATGAGCCTTGGGGGGATTAGACAGAAACATTTATGAAATGGTGCACTCTTGTGGCGGCAACAGGGAAGGATTATTGAATGAATGGGAGTTTACTGTAGGCAGGCAATAGAAAATGACATTTCTCCATGGCACACCCAGCTTGTTGCCTGGCTACCCAGGCTCCTTGCTCCACAGTTTGTAGTGCATGCCACAAAGTTAGTGTACTTCTAAATATGGTTTAGGTCTACATAAAGATAAAACAGGGGGTAATCTACATAAAGATAAAACAGGGGATAATCTACATAAAGATAAAACAGGGGATAATCTACATAAAGATAAAACAGGGGGTAATCTACATAAAGATAAAACAGGGGGTAATCCACATAAAGATAAAACAGGGGGTAATCCACATAACGATAAAACAGGGGGTAATCTACATAAAGATACAACTGGTGGTAATACCACCTTTATAAGGTATGAGAGGTGCACCTCACTTTAACAGATAATGTCAAAGAAGTGAGATTCTGGAAGAGTCTGTTATTGAAACAAATGCTAGCTGAACAAATAGCATCTACAGCCTACAATAATCCTATAGGCACCTTCCCTTCACACAAAATCAGTTCGTCAACTACTAAGGCTAATAGACTCAATGACTCACTGAATCCATGTGTGTCTGTCTCTTGCAATTCCATGTTTTCAATCTCTCCTCCTTCTCTCCTCCTTCTCTCCTCCTTCTCTCGCTCCAACTCTCTTTAGTCTTTCCCCTCACTTCTTTATAATCCGCAACTCTTGGAGGGTGATGTTCAACGATTGGCTAGTTGGGGTATCGGAGATCGGAGGCTGGAGGCTGGCATTTCTGATCGGTGTTCATGTTTAGCCTACACCTTGCACACCCACGGAGCGGAGAGGACGGACAGCGCGCGAGGAGCGTGAAAGGGGCTCGAGCTCCGGAGTTCATAACCGTCGGCGGTAGCAGCGGGGTCGAGACGACCAGAGCAAAGTCGATACTTTTTTTACGGATTTAACGGCCGAAATTGGCTAGTGCTCAAGTAAGGTCTAGAGGAGAACGCAGCAGCCAAGCAGGTTTCATCTTCGTACGTGATTTCTTTACGATTTGCTCTGCGTCAGATGTTAAAAGATATGGAGCTCTGGCTGATAGACGAAACTTTCTTCTGACTTGTCCTGTCAGCGCTTCTTCTATGGCTCGCCTTTTACCCGAACGGGAGGGGAGTTGGAAGCGATAATATCTGGAATACTGTCTTCTCTGCGATTTACTGTATTGGAGGAACTCATATAAGAAATAACATTTTAAGTTAATTTTATTCCAAGGGAGAAAGTATTTTATTCGTTTATTCCATGTTGGTTTGTTTATTCCAGTAACCTAAACTACGTGTAGCCTATATTTTAAGGGACACATTGAAGAGAGTGGAGGGGGCGACATCCACGGCATCGAGAGCACCTGGCACGTATCGCGGTGGTGTAACCCGGTAAAGATGCTCTCTGTTCGGATGCAGCGTGACCAAGGACTCGGTCCTCTACTGGTTCTCCTTCTTCTCACCAGTGGATATCTCGTCTCCGATGCTGGTAAGGAAAGCTTTATAACTTTACCTTTATAACGCGGGCTATGTGGGGCTTTTACTGGACTGTTTTGGGAAGGGAATATGACTGTCAATCATAAAAGCAATGCATTGTATTCCTATGGCCCATAGGCTATATGAAATGCACAGCATAGATTGTTTGGAATGAGGGTACACCTGATACACAAGATTGCCTTGTTACCTGTGCTCTGCCCTGTCCTGATAGCGAGAGCTATCAACACGCACGCAAGCTCCCCGTGAGCCCAATACCAGAAGAATCGGACATTGAACTATTTGTATTTTCTTCGGCTATGTAGCAATATACCTTCTACAACATTGTCATAACACAGTGGACAATGAATTCCACATATTTTATAAACAAATTTGATTAAATCCTTGTGGGATTAGGCCTATAATGGAATCAAATGTGTTGTGGACCTTACGTATTTACATATTCTAGTTACCCCCCTACAATTCTAGTTGACACTACAAACAATATTTTTTAGAAATACCCAGTCCTTGAAGATAATATTTTCGAT
>NW_028159129.1:0-11944 GCF_964263955.1 Coregonus lavaretus
AGTCCAAATACAGTAAATTCCATGACAGGGAAGCGCTTCTAAATGCAAATGTTATGTTCCGGAGTCCGTTGACACACACTGACCAGTACTGTCACCCCTCCACCCCATAGAAATATAATCACTAGACTTGGCATCACTATTCAAGTCAATGATGCCATAATGGGTGGACTTGCAGCCAATTTGAGTGTATCCATAGTAGTAAAGCAGGAAGTAAAAGCAGGAAGTATAGCGTTGAATCTGTGCTTTATTAACAGTCAACTGAACTGACAACGTGATACTATTACTATAGTCCTGTAGGCTGACAGTGGACCAGGGAGGGTCTCTGCAAGCAGGCAGGATTCATGCCCAGGATCAAGTCCCAGGGCTGGGTGAGGGAGGGGACACTGGGAGAGAGAACCCTATCTCCTCCCCTCACTCTCTCACCTACCTCTGTATCTTTATTCCTCTCTACCTCTTCTCTCTCTTTACCCCACCTCTCTATCTATCTCCACCACCTCTCTACCATCTGTCTCTCTCCCCCCCTCACCTCCGCTCTCTTGCTCTCACACCTCTCTCACTCTCACTCACTCCCTCCCTCTCTCTCACTCACTCCCTCCCTCTCTCTCACTCCCTCTCACTCCCTCTCTCTCCCCTCTCTCTCCCCTCTCTCTCCCCCGTCTCTCTCCCCTCTCTCCCTCTCTCCCCCCTCTCTCTCTCCCCTCTCTCTGACATATCTCCACCTGTCTGTTCCCCTTTCCATCCACTTTCCTCTCTCCTTTTTCTCTCTGTCCATTCTTCCTCTAACCTTCTCTATCTCTTCACCTGTCTCTCTCCTCCTATCTACAGTATATTTCCCTCTCTTCTCTCCTTTGCCCTCACCCTCTCCTTCTCCCTCTCCATTTCTCTCTCTTCCTTTGCCAGGTGGCTGTTGTGTGATGTGTCAGTGTCCCATACCAGGCTTCTGGAAACGACAGAAAAACAGAAAAAAACGGAAAGGTTGGACTCAATATGGATAAGATCATGAACAGTGTGACACCATCACACCACATCCGACACAAGTGAATGGTACAGTATGTGGTATAGCATGTGTTTGTGGACGTGTGTGTGTGTGTGTGTGTGTGTGTTTGTGCGTGCGTCATCCGTGACATCAATCCCTCTGACCTCCACATGAAACATGAGAGGGGGAGAAGAAAGGGAGGGAGGAAAAGGGGGAGTCAGTCTCAGTCCCAGAACCATAAAAATAACAGATGTAGACTTTAAATACAGAGATAGGGCCTCTCTCCCTCTCGCTCCCTCGCTCCCTCTCTCTCTCTCTCTCTCTTTCTCTCTCTCTCTCTCTCTCTCTGTCAGGGCGTGTAGTATGGTGTAGTGTAGGAATCAAATGCAGGACGCAGACTGAAGGTTCCAAAAGCTGTATTTCTAGCCCAACACAGGCAACAGGACAACTAAACCCGACAGCTAAACCACGCACGAAGGCGAAAGGCAAATGCGCACTAACAGGTGCGACAAAATGAAACGGTGCACACACAAGTGCAACTAAGCTGCAGCACAGTGGAGAAATACGCTCAACCGAGCAACACACAACACTGACGGAAACAATCATACACAACACTAGACAAACACAACGAGAAACTTATAGGACACTAATTACGTAAAACAGAAACAGGTGTGGAAACAAACAGACAAAAGCAAACGAACATGAAACATCTATCGGTGGCAGCTAGAATTCCGGAGACGACGAACGCCGAAGCCTGCCCGAACAAGGGAGAGAGGCAGCCTCGGCCGAAACCGTGACAGTACCCCCCCCTTGACGCGCGGCTCCAGACGTGCGCCGACTCCGGCCTCGGGGACGACCAGGGGGACGCGGCGCAGGGCGCGTCGGATGCCTCCGATGGAACTCCGTCAGGAGCGACGGGTCCAACACGTCTCTCCTCGGCACCCAGCACCGCTCCTCCGGACCGTACCCCTCCCACTCCACTAGATACTGGAGACCCCCCATCCGACGTCTCGAATCCAAGATGGATCTCACGGAGTACGCCGGTGCCCCCTCGATGTCCAACGGGGGCGGAGGAGTCTCCAAGATCTCATCTTCTTGGAGTGGGCCCGCTACCACCGGCCTGAGAAGGGACACATGGAACGAGGGGTTAATACACTTATACTCCACAGGTAGCTGTAATCTATAACATACCTCGTTCAACCTTCTCAGGACTTTAAATGGCCCTACAAACCGCCGACCCAGTTTCCGACAGGGCAGGCGGAGGGGCAGGTTTCTGGTAGAGAGCCAGACTCGATCACCAGGTGCGTACACCGGTGCCTCACTGCGGTGGAGATCAGCGCTCGCCTTCTGACGTCGGAGGGCCCGCTGCAGGTGGACGTGTGCAGCGTTCCAAGTCTCCTCCGAGCGCCGCGCCCACTCATCCACCGCAGGAGCCTCGATCTGGCTCTGCTGCCAGGGTGCCAGAACCGGCTGGTAACCTAACACACATTGAAATGGAGTTAGGTTAGTGGAGGAATGGCGAAGGGAATTCTGGGCCATCTCGGCCCAGGGAACGTACCTTGACCACTCCTCCGGCCGGTCCCGGCAGTATGTTCTGAGAAACCTACCCACATCCTGGTTTACGCGTTCCACCTGCCCATTGCTCTCCGGGTGGTAACCCGAGGTGAGGCTCACCGAGACCCCCAACCGCTCCATAAACGCTCTCCAGACTCTGGAGGTGAATTGGGGACCCCGATCAGCCACAATGTCCTCGGGTACCCCGTAGTGCCGGAACACATGGGTAAACAGTGCCTCGGCAGTTTGCAGGGCCGTAGGAAGACCCGGCATGGGGAGCAAACGACAGGCCTTAGAGAACCGGTCCACAACGACCAGGATGGTAGTATTCCCTTGGGAGAGGGGAAGGTCTGTTATAAAGTCCACTGAGAGGTGGGACCATGGCCGTTGTGGAACGGGCAGGGGTAGCAACTTACCCCTAGGTAGATGTCTAGGCGCCTTACACTGGGCGCACACCGAGCAGGAGGAAACATAAACCCTCACATCCCTAGCCAACGTGGGCCACCAGTACTTGGCACTAAGACAGTGCACTGTCCGGCCGATACCCGGATGTCCAGAGGAGGGTGACGTGTGAGCCCAATAGATCAATCGATCCCGAACCTCGAGCGGAACGTACTTCCGACCCTCCGGGCACTGTGGTGGACTAGGGTCGGTGCGTAACGCCCGCTCGAGTTCAGCATCGACCTCCCACACTACCGGTGCCACCAGACACGACTCAGGCAGTATGGGAGTGGGCTCCACGGACCTCTCCTCCGCGTCATACCGCCGAGACAGCGCATCTGCCTTGCCATTCTGTGACCCAGGGATGTACGTGATCTTAAACGTAAACCTGGTCAAGAACATACTCCATCTTGCCTGGCGAGGGTTCAGCCTCCTCGCCGCCCGGATGTACTCCAGGTTACGGTGGTCCGTCAAAATGAGGAAAGGGTGTTGAGCCCCCTCAAGCCAGTGCCTCCACACCTTTAGAGCCTGTACCACGGCTAACAGCTCCCTGTCCCCTACGTCATAGTTCCGCTCCGCCGGACTGAGCTTCTTAGAATAAAAAGCACAGGGGCGGAGTTTAGGTGGCGCGCCAGATCGTTGTGAAAGCACGGCTCCTAAACCGGCCTCCGACGCGTCCACCTCTACTTGGAACGGCAAAGAGGGATCCGGATGCGCCAGCACCGGGGCCGAGGTGAACAGGTCCTTCAGCCTCCCAAACGCCCTGTCCGCCTCGGCCGACCACTGCAGACGCACCGGACCCCCCTTCAACAGAGACGTGATGGGAGCTGCCACCTGTCCAAAACCCCGGATAAACCTCCTGTAGTAATTTGCAAACCCCAAAAACTGCTGCACCTCCTTCACAGTGGTTGGTGTTTGCCAATTACGCACGGCCGACACCCGGTCTACCTCCATCCTCACCCCTGACGCAGACAACTGATAACCCAAAAAGGAGACCGACTCCTGGAAAAACAGACACTTCTCTGCCTTCACATACAGGTCGTGCTCCACCAGCCTCCGCAACACCTTGCGCACCAGGGCCACATGCTCGACACGGGTAGGTGAGTACACGAGAATGTCATCAATGTACACCACCACCCCCTGCCCCTGCATGTCCCTGAAGATCTCATCCACAAATGATTGGAAAACTGATGGAGCGTTCATCAACCCGTATGGCATGACCAGATACTCGTAATGGCCCGAGGTGGTACTAAAGGCTGTTTTCCATTCATCACCCTCCCTGATGCGCACCAAGTTGTACGCGCTCCTGAGATCTAGTTTCGTGAAGAAACGCGCCCCATGCAACGACTCAGTCATGGTCGCAATCAGCGGGAGTGGATAACTATACTTCACCGTAATCTGATTGAGACCACGGTAATCGATGCATGGGCGCAAACCACCATCCTTTTTCTTCACGAAAAAAAAACTCGAGGACGCGGGGGAAGTGGACGGCCGTATGTATCCTTGTCTCAGCGATTCGTCTATGTAAATCTCCATAGCTTTCTTCTCCTCCTGAGACAGAGGATACACATGGCTCCGTGGGAGCGCAGCTCCTGCCTGGAGGTTTATCGCACAATCCCCCTGCCTATGGGGTGGCAACCGCGTCGCCCTCGCCTTACTAAACGCAATAGCCAAATCCCCATACTCAGGTGGAACGTGCAATGCGGGCACCTGGTTTGGACTCTCCACCGAGGTAGCCCCTACGGAAACGCCCAAACATCTACCCACACACTGAGCAGACCACTCCATCAGAGCCCTCTCCTGCCACGAAATCACTGGGTTATGGGTACTCAACCAGGGCATGCCCAGCACCACCGGATACGCAGGAGAGTCAATCAGGAACAGCTGAATCATCTCCTGATGATCCCCCTGCGCACACATCCTAAGTGGCGCCGTGACCTCCCTGATCAAGCCCGTACCCAACGGACGACTATCTAGGGCGTGAACGGGAAAAGGAACATCAACAGGAATGAGGGGAATCCCTAACGCTAAACAAAACTTTTTATCAATAAAATTCCCAGCCGCGCCTGAATCTACCAGCGCCTTATGCTGGGAATGAGGTGCTACCTGTGGAAAACGTACAGGCATACAAAAATGGGCAACAGAGAGCTCTGGGTGAGTGGGGCGCCTACTCACCTGGAGGGAATCCCCAGTGCGGGACCTGTCGTCATCTCCCCTAGGAGGCCATCCCCAGCACCTAGCCGCGGTGTGTCCTCCCCGACCACAGTTGGTGCAGTGGATGGACCCCCTAGCCTGCCGACTCCTCCTCTCTCTAGCGCCAGCGCCCCCGAGCTCCATAGGACAAGGCTCGGAGGCGCTGGAGGGTGGAATGGACGGACCCTCCGCAGGACGTCCGCGGGTAGCCAGCAGGGTATCCAGCCTGATGGACATATCCACCAGCTGGTCGAAAGTGAGGCTGGTGTCCCTACAAGCCAGCTCCCGACGGACGTCCTCTCGTAGGCTGCATCGGTATAGATCGATGAGGGCCCGATCATTCCACCCTGCATCTGCCGCTAGAGTACGGAATTCGAGCGCGAATTCCTGGGCACTTCTCCTCCCCTGCCGGAGGAAGACCAGACGCTCCCCCGCCGCTTTCCCCTCCGGGGGATGGTCAAACACCGCCCTGAAGCGGCGGGAGAACTCGGTGTACGTGTCATGAGCCTCTCACTCCACCGGGTTACCACCTTAATTTTCTTCCACTCTGCTCACCACTCTCTCTACTCAGCCTAACTAGCTCCACCTGTCCCTGCTCTGCTCTGCTCTAATTACTCTGCCAGCTGCGCTGCATTACCCACTACCTCTCCCAGTATTTAAGGCCCTGTCTTTCAGCTCTCCGGTGTCAGATCGTCTGCAAAGCTCACACCCGGAACCTGTTTGCTCGCGCTTCTGGCTCACCCTGGTTTTGTGACCCCGGACCTGCCTGATTTTTGGATACTCTTCTGCCCCAGGAGATCCAGACCTGCTTCTGCCATTACGACTCCTGACTACTCTTCAATCCCGGTAACTCTGACCAGCCTTCTGCCTTGCTACTACGTATTTTGGATTTCCCTTGAACTGTACTGCTGCCTTGTTTCATTCCGCCCTGTTGTGTCTGTGTCTCCCCCCCCCAGGACTTCTGGACCACCCACCACCGGCTTCATAGGACGCATCGCTGCCACTGGGGGGGGCACAGACCCAGCACATTGGACGGGATCCCTGTTACCCCTGGAGCCTTCATTCACTCCCTACTTCCCTTTTCCCTTAAGTTTTAATAAACTTTCTGGTGTGACGCAATTGTGGTCCTCTGGTCGTCTGTCTGAACCGTGACAGTACGATCTGACCATTATGGACTCAGCGCACACTTTCCCCGACATGGAAACCGATGAGCATGAGCAGCAGTTCCAGCAGCAGCAACAACAACTCGCCATGATCATTCAACTCCTCACCAACCTTACCCCAGCCAGTCTGCCCACCAGCCCTGCCCCCGAGTTACCTGCCCCGGTCATTGCAGCCGCTGCTCCGGAACCCAAGATTGGAAACCCCGAGCGGTTCAACGGCGATTCAACCCAGGTCCGGCCATTCCTGACTAGCTGCCGACTTCAGTTCTCCTTGCAGCCAAGGACCTTCGCCACGGAGGGGGCTAAAGTTGGGTATGCCATCACTCACCTGACGGGCCGAGCTCGACTCTGGGGAACAGCAGAGTTCGAACGTCAAACCCCCGCATGTGCAACCTTCGACCTGTTTGCTGAGGAGATGCTGAAGGTGTTTGACCTGGATTCACCCACCGCAGAGGCGTCTCGTGAACTGTTCAGTATTCGACAAGGCAGACGTACAGTCGCAGACCATTCCATCGACTTCCGAACCCTGGCTAGACGAAGTTCTTGGAACACACCATCGTTGGTGGACGCGTTCTTCCATAGTTTGGCTGACTATATCAAGGACGAGTTGGTCTCCCATGAACTGCCTTCCACTCTTGATGAAGCCATCGCACTGACTGTCAGGATCGACAGAAGGATACAGACCCGTCGTCGTGAGAGGGGGCGCCAAGGTCCACCTACTACCGGCATTCGGAGAGATCCGACTGGGCTCCTGTCATCTACTGCCACTCACCCAGGTCAGCTTGATCAGTCTGAGCCTATGGAGATTGGGCGAGCCTCTCTCACTCCTGCAGAGCGCCAGCGCCGCTTCACCTCAAACCTCTGCCTCTATTGTGGAGGTGATGGACATCGTGTGGTAACCTGCCCTTTAAAGGGCCGAAGCTCACCGGGCATAGGGGGAGTCCGGTTGAGTTCAATGACCATCCAGTCCTCCGACCGCAAACCCCTGCTGCAAGTTCACCTCCGCCTCTCCGACTCAACTCACACCCTGGCTGCTCTGGTGGATTCTGGCGCCGAAGCCAACATAATGGACATCAAGCTGGCCCGCCAACTGGGACTGGAGAACCTCCGTTTGACACCTCCTATTCCTGCCCGGGCACTGGACGGACACTTACTCGGATCGGTCACTCATGTCACGGCCCCGGTCTCGATGGGTCTGTCCGGAAACCATCAAGAAACTATCCAGTTTCACCTGCTCCCCTCTCCAGGCCAACCCCTCATCCTGGGTTACCCATGGCTCCGCCGGCACAACCCTCAGCTCGACTGGGTGACCGGGGTGATCAGGGAGTGGGGAGAGGACTGCCACCGAACCTGCCTGCTTGCTGCCGCACTACCCCCTCGGCCAGTACCTACTAACTCCGCTCCTGACCTCTCCAATGTCCCAGAATGCTACCATGGTCTCAGAGAGGTGTTTAACAAAGCAAGAGCCACATCTCTGCCCCCTCACCGACCGTACGACTGTGCCATCGACCTCCTCCCTGGAACAGCCCCTCCAAAGGGTCGTCTTTATTCGTTGTCTGCTCCTGAAAGAAAGTCCATGGAGGACTACATCAATGGCTCTCTGTCCGCAGGATTAATCCGTTCATCTTCATCTCCTGCTGGTGCTGGCTTCTTCTTTGTGGGGAAGAAGGACGGATCTCTTCGCCCCTGCATCGACTACAGGGGACTCAACGACATCACAGTGAAAAACCGTTACCCTCTGCCTCTGCTCACCTCTGCTTTTGAGTTGCTCCAGGGAGCCACTGTTTTTACCAAGTTGGATCTCAGAAACGCTTACCACCTAGTGCGGATCCGGGAGGGAGATGAATGGAAAACCGCATTCAATACACCAACAGGCCACTACGAGTATCTGGTTATGCCTTTTGGCCTCACCAATGCTCCTGCTGTGTTCCAGGCTCTAGTGAATGATGTACTGCGGGACATGTTAAACAGGTTTGTCTTCGTTTACCTGGATGACATCTTAATCTACTCCAGAAACCTGTCTGAACACACCCGCCATGTCCAGCAAGTCCTTCATCGTCTTCTGGAGAATTCCCTCTACGCCAAGGCAGAGAAATGTGAGTTTCACGTCAAGACAGTGGCCTTCCTGGGGTACATAGTGGCAGAGGGAAGTATCCAAATGGATCCTGCCAAAGTATCAGCAGTCACTTCATGGCCAGTTCCGGAGAACAGAAAGAAGCTGCAACAGTTTCTGGGGTTTGCTAACTTCTATAGAAAGTTTATCCGGAACTACAGTACCGTTGCTGCCCCTCTCACTGCTCTAACCAGCACCAAGCAACCCTTCACCTGGACCCCAGCAGCCGACAAAGCCTTCAGTACCCTCAAGGTGAGGTTCACCTCCGCTCCCATCCTCCAGATGCCTGATGTGGACCGGCAATTCATTGTGGAGGTGGACGCCTCGGATGTGGGAGTTGGTGCTGTGATTTCTCAGTGGGCTGCGGAGGATAGGAAGCTCCATCCCTGTGCCTTTTTCTCACGTCGGTTGTCCCCCTCTGAGTGCAATTACGACATAGGGAACCGTGAGCTGCTGGCTGTGAAGCTTGCCTTGGAGGAGTGGCGTCACTGGCTGGAGGGGTCCACCATTCCATTTCTCGTTTGGACCGATCATAAGAACTTGGAGTACATCCGCACGGCCAAACGGTTGAACTCCAGGCAGTCCCGCTGGGCCCTGTTCTTCACCAGGTTTAATTTCACTCTGTCATACCGGCCTGGATCACGCAACACCAAGCCAGACGCCCTCTCCCGTCAATTCCAGAAGGATGACACCCCCTCCAAGGACCCTGTGTCGATTCTGCCAAGTCCCTGCATCGTTGCAGCTCTGACCTGGGCTGTTGAGGAACAGGTGCTGGAGGCTCTCCGTAACCAGCCTGGTCCCAGCACTTGCCCAGCTGACCGCCTTTTTGTCCCCGAAGACCTGAGGTCCCAGGTCGTTCAGTGGGGACATGACTCCCGCCTAGCTTGTCACCCTGGCTCCACCCGCACTTACAACCTGCTCGCCCAGAGGTTCTGGTGGCCCTCTCTGAGGAAGGATGTACGGGAATTCGTCCAAGCCTGCCCCATCTGCAACCAACACAAGTCGTCCTGCCAGCCCCCAGCCGGATTGCTGCAGCCCCTGCCTGTGCCCAGACGTCCCTGGTCTCACATCGCCCTTGACTTTGTCACGGGGCTGCCCCCTTCAAGTGGCATGACCGTCATTCTCACCATAGTTGACCGTTTCAGCAAGATGGCACACTTCATTCCCCTCCCCAAGCTCCCAACCGCCAAGGAGACCGCCCAGGTGGTCCTGGAACACGTCTTCCGGATCCACGGACTGCCAAAGGATGTAGTTTCTGACCGTGGTCCACAATTCTCCTCCGCTTTTTGGAAGGAGTTCTGTCACCTGCTGGGAGCCACAGTCAGTCTGACTTCCGGATTCCATCCCCAATCCAATGGGCAGTCAGAGCGGGCTAATCAGGAGCTCGAGAAGGCACTGCGATGCATGACTTCACGCAACCCCCACTCCTGGTCGCAGCAATTGACATGGGTGGAGTACGCACACAATTCTCTGACCTGCTCTGCCATCGGTATGTCCCCTTTCCAATGTGTTTATGGATACCAGCCTCCTCTATTTGCCAGCCAGGAAGAGGAGGTTACTTGCCCATCTGCACTTGCTTTTGCCCGTCGATGTCGCCGCACCTGGTCACAAGCCCGAGCCACACTCCTCAGATCCGTTGCCAGCTACACTACCGGGGCCAACCGTCGGAGAATTCCTGCTCCCACCTACCATGTTGGTCAAAGGGTGTGGTTGTCATCGAAGAACCTGCCACTCAGGGTGGAGTCGCAGAAGCTGGCACCTCGGTTCATTGGCCCATTCCCTATCATAAGAGTGATTAGCCCAACTGCTGTCCGGCTCCAACTGCCTAATTCCCTGAGGGTGCACCCCACTTTCCATGTGTCTAAGATTAAGCCCATCCATGAGAGTCCGCTGGTCCCTGCTGCGCCTTGTCCTCCTCCTCCACGGCTCGTCGATGGTGGTCTGGTTTACACCGTCCGCCGCCTGCTTCGGTCCAGACGGAGGGGTAGGGGTCTCCAGTACCTCATTGACTGGGAGGGCTATGGACCTGAGGAAAGGACCTGGGTGCCAGCTAGTCGGATTGTGGATAGGACTCTCATCACCGCTTTCCACCAACGGCATCCTGATCAACCTGCAATCCGTAGGGGCCGCCCCAGAGGGGTCCCTAACCGTCCTGCCCGCTCGGCTTCCTGTCCTGTGCCTGATCCTGTCTCGGGACCTGTCCCATCTCCCGACCACGGCCCTCCGGCTTCCTCCGAGGATGAGGACGTTCACTCGGACCGTTCGGAGGAGTTCTAGCCCTCCTCCGGCTCCCCTCCTCCCGCCCGGCGTGGTGTTGCTCTTGGGACTTCTGGGGCCGTCCCTTGGGGGGGGGGTTCTGTCATGAGCCTCTCACTCCACCGGGTTACCACCTTAATTTTCTTCCACTCTGCTCACCACTCTCTCTACTCAGCCTAACTAGCTCCACCTGTCCCTGCTCTGCTCTGCTCTAATTACTCTGCCAGCTGCGCTGCATTACCCACTACCTCTCCCAGTATTTAAGGCCCTGTCTTTCAGCTCTCCGGTGTCAGATCGTCTGCAAAGCTCACACCCGGAACCTGTTTGCTCGCGCTTCTGGCTCACCCTGGTTTTGTGACCCCGGACCTGCCTGATTTTTGGATACTCTTCTGCCCCAGGAGATCCAGACCTGCTTCTGCCATTACGACTCCTGACTACTCTTCAATCCCGGTAACTCTGACCAGCCTTCTGCCTTGCTACTACGTATTTTGGATTTCCCTTGAACTGTACTGCTGCCTTGTTTCATTCCGCCCTGTTGTGTCTGTGTCTCCCCCCCCCAGGACTTCTGGACCACCCACCACCGGCTTCATAGGACGCATCGCTGCCACTGGGGGGGGCACAGACCCAGCACATTGGACGGGATCCCTGTTACCCCTGGAGCCTTCATTCACTCCCTACTTCCCTTTTCCCTTAAGTTTTAATAAACTTTCTGGTGTGACGCAATTGTGGTCCTCTGGTCGTCTGTCTGAACCGTGACAGTACGTAATCGTCGTGGCGTCGATCTTCCTCCACTCCGCGTTGGCCCACTCCAACGCTTTTCCGGCCAGGCAGGAGATCAGGGCGGACACGCTCTCGTGCCCTGAAGGTGCCGGGTGCACGGTGGCCAGGTATAGCTCTACCTGGAGCAGGAATCCCTGACACCCAGCCGCGGTCCCGTCGTAGGCCCTCGGGAGAGATAGTCGGACTCCTCGAGGTTCCGGCGCTGGAATGGGCGGGCTGGCCGATGGTGCTGGCAGGGCGGGCGGCGGTGGAGGCGAACCCCAGCCTCGGAGTGTGGTAATCACCTCCTGCAGGGCGTTCCCCATCTGCAGGAGCTGCTCTTGCTGGTCCCGAACCTGGGCTTCCAGTCTCGTCTGGGCTGCTTCGGCTCCTGCTGATTCCATTGGTGGTGTATGATTCTGTCAGGGCGTGTAGTATGGTGTAGTGTAGGAATCAAATGCAGGACGCAGACTGAAGGTTCCAAAAGCT
>NW_028159128.1:2500-5000 GCF_964263955.1 Coregonus lavaretus
CTCCTCTCCTCTCCTCTCCTCTCCTCCCTCCTCCTCTCTCCTCCTCCTCCTCTCTCCTCTCCCCATCTCTCCTCTCCCCATCTCAGTCTGTTCTCCTGGGTTCTATGGGCACCGCTGTAGCCAGTCATGTCCACAGTGTGTCCACAGCTCTGGCCCGTGCCATCATGTGACTGGTCACTGTGACTGTCTGTCCGGCTTCTATGGCTCCCTGTGCAACCAAGGCAAGTAACTCTCTCCCTCCTGTCTCTTCTCCCTGTAACCAAGGCAAATGGAACATCGACGTCCACAATTCTCTAGACTTTTCCAGAAGTATGCACTTGCACACCCACGTCATGGATTTAAAAACATAGGATTGAAGTAAGCATTGGCTGGAAGGAGTTTCATAGGATTGATGTAAGCATTGGCTGGAAGGAGTTCCGCCATTTTAAAATCCAGAATTGTATTTTATTTTACCAGGCAGGTCAATTACTGTTTTTTCCAACTGCTTACACACGTTTTCAAAACTATGTCTCCTTTTTTCAAAACTCTACACACAATTGACAAAACTGCACACACAAAATGCAAAATGCCTCACATCGCCTTCGAAATGTAACACTGCATTCAAAATGCCATAAACACATGTCAGAATGAAGCATTTGCATCAAATGGCAAACACTTATTTCATAATAGTACATTTTTGGATATACCATGTAAACACTGTTGTTCTAAATCTAAAGCTCTTTGGTCTTTCATAGGCTTATATCTACATTTCAATACAATGTTCTACAGGGAAAGTAATCTGCTGAGAGGGGTAACAAGTACACTGTAAACACCAATGCAATGTAGAAACAGAAAATATTTATTAGGCCAAACAGTAGCATACAGTAGCATACAACAAAACCATAAACATATGTAAACCAAAAGTATATTCTTTAGAATACAGTAAAGAACACAATTGTCTGTATGGGATCCCGGGGGGGCAGTCCTGGAATTGGTAGGGGGGGGGCAATCACCAGTGCTAAGCTACGCTTCATCTCGTCTCCGGGCTGGGTCTGGCCACAATACTTCGTCCACATCACAAGATAAGTTTTCTCTTGCCAAACATCAAGGGAAGTATCTCCTAGCATGGCGTATCCAACCTTGGACAGAGGCAACCTCTATGTCCCCACATGCGTCATCCATTGCCTGGAGAAGCGGCATGCGAGCATAGGGTTGGCAATCATACACTTTCCAGCGCCAGGCTGAGAAGAATTCCTCTATGGGATTTAGAAAAGGTGAATATGGGGGTAGGTGCAAAACTACAAATTGTGGATGGGTGGCAAACCAGTTTTGGACCAGAACAGCCCGGTGAAAACTAACACTGTCCCATATAACCACAAATCTAGCAGGCTCCTTGTCTGGATCAGGGACAAGCATTGTGTAAATTGCATCCAGAAAAGTGAGCATGTGGCCGGTGTGTGGCATTGTGATGGAGGACCCCGTTTTGAGTGATGGCAACACACATAGTTATATTACCCCCACGCTGTCCAGGGACATTGGTAATTGCCCTCTGTCCTATTACATTTCTTCCGCGGCGCCTGGTTTTGGTGAGGTTGAAGCCAACCTCATCCACATAAATAAATGAATGGCGAATTACATGGGCATCCATCTCCAATACTCTCTATAACAGACAAAAGGATATACAGATGAGTAAATATGGTATGTCTGAAGTACTGGAAGTAGTGTTGCATACATACCTCTACAAAGTCATGTCGCAGATTCTTGACTCTGTCAGAGTTTCAAATGGCACCTTGTAAAGTTGTTTCATCGTCACTTGGTGCCGTTGGAGGATGCGTTGTATGGTCGACAGGTTTACAGCATTGATGTTGTTAAATATGGTGTCATTATTCAAGATATGCTCTCTTATCTCTCGAATCCTAATTGCATTGTTGGCCAAAACCATATTTATAGTTGCAGTCTCTTGTACATCTGTAAACAAGCGTCCTCGTCCTCCATGATGTCTTTGCCTTTCCACTCTGTACAGAATTCAAACACAGCATGTGTTCAGCATAGGAACTGTAAACAATGTACAAATAAATGTAGTACAGCATGATAACCAACCTCATTCATTCAATGCAGTGCAGTAAATGGATGGCTTAGAGTTACAAATGTTTATGCAATACTATGCAGTCATACGTATTTTACAGTACATTACTGTAATGCTAAAATAGTCATTAGATAGTTGCATACCTGTTCTCATTTCTGAAGGTTTGGATTATGGACGCCACTGTAAATAGACTCTCAGTCCAGCCTCTCTCATGGTCAAACTGTGGTTGATCACATGATCAACAAGTGTTGCCCTATTTTTATCAGAGATGGCTCTCCTTCCTTCTCTTCTTTGCCCTCGTCCTCTTCTTCCTCTTCCTCTTCCTCCTCCTCCTCCTCCTCCTCCTCCTCCTCCTCCTCCTCCTCCTCCTCCTCCTCTTCCAACTCTTCGTCTTTGAATTTGTCCTCGTTGTTGTCCCCTGCCTCTCCCTCCTAC
>NW_028159128.1:10000-52500 GCF_964263955.1 Coregonus lavaretus
GGCAGGAACTAATGGGGATCCATAATAAACCCCAGGAAGAGTAGCTGCTGCCTTGGCAGGAACTAATGGGGATCCATAATCAACCCCAGGAAGAGTAGCTGCTGCCTTGGCAGGAACTAATGGGGATCCATAATCAACCCCAGGAAGAGTAGCTGCTGCCTTGGCAGGAACTAATGGGGATCCATAATAAACCCCAGGAAGAGTAGCTGCTGCCTTGGCAGGAACTAATGGGGATCCATAATAAACCCCAGGAAGAGTAGCTGCTGCCTTGGCAAGAACTAATGGGGATCCTTAATAAACCCCAGGAAGAGTAGCTGCTGCCTTGGCAGGAACTAATGGGGATCCATAATCAACCCCAGCATTCTTTGTCCTCCAAACACGACGAGTTGAGTTTTTACCAAAAAGTTATATTTTGTTTCATCTGACCATATGACATTCTCCCAATCCTCTTCTGGATCATCCAACTGTACTCTAGCAAACTTCAGACGGGCCTGGACATGTACTGGCTTAAGCAGGGGGACACGTCTGGCACTGCAGGATTTGAGTCCCTGGCGGCGTAGTGTGTTACTGATGGTAGGCTTTGTTACTTTGGTCCCAGCTCTCTGCAGGTCATTCACTAGGTCCCCCCGTGTGGTTCTGGGATTTTTGCTCACCGTTCTTGTGATCATTTTGACCCCACGGGGTGAGATCTTGCGTGGAGCCCCAGATCGAGGGAGATTATCAGTGGTCTTGTATGTCTTCCATTTCCTAATAATTGCTCCCACAGTTGATTTCTTCAAACCAAGCTGCTTACCTATTGCAGATTCAGTCTTCCCAGCCTGGTGCAGGTCTACAATTTTGTTTCTGGTGTCCTTTGACAGCTCTTTGGTCTTGGCCATAGTGGAGTTTGGAGTGTGACTGTTTGAGGTTGTGGACAGGTGTCTTTTATACTGATAACAAGTTCAAACAGGTGCCATTAATACAGGTAACGAGTGGAGGACAGAGGAGCCTCTTAAAGAAGAAGTTACAGGTCTGTGAGAGCCAGAAATCTTGCTTGTTTGTAGGTGACCAAATACTTATTTTCCACCATAATTTGCAAATAAATTCATTAAAAATCCTACAATGTGATTTTCTGGATTTTCTTTTCTCAATTTGTCTGTCATAGTTGACGTGTACCTATGATGAAAATTACAGGCCTCTCTCATCTTTTTAAGTGGGAGAACTTGCACAATTGGTGGCTGACTAAATAATTTTTTTCCCCACTGTATGTATTCACTCCCTTTGCAATGAAGCCCCTAAATAAGATCGGGTGCAACCAATTACCTTCAGAAGTCACATAATTAGTTAAATAAAGTCCACCTGTGTGCAACCTAAGTGTCACATGATCTCTCACATGATCTCAGTATATATACACCTGTTCTGAAAGGCCCCAGAGTCTGCAACACCACTAAGCAAGGGGCACCACCAAACAAGTGGCACCATGAAGACCAAGGAGCTCTCCAAACAGGTCAGGGACAAAGTTGTGGAGAAGTACAGATCAGGGTTGGGTTATAAAAAATCCCACGGAGCACCATTACATCCATTATTAAAAAATGGAAAGAATATGGCACCACAGCAAACCTGCCAAGAGAGGGCAGCCCACCAAAACTCATGGACCAGGCAAGGAGGGCATTAATCATAGAGGCAACAAAGAGACCAAAGATACCAAAGATAACCCTGAAGGGGCTGCAAAGCTCCACAGCGGAGATTTGAGTATCTGTCCATAGGACCACTTTAAGCTGTACACTCCACAGAGCTGGGCTTTACGGAAGGGTGGCCAGAAAAAAGCCATTGCTTAAAGAAATAAATAAGCAAACACGTTTGGTGTTCGCCAAAAGGCGTGTGGGAGACTTCCCAAACATATGGAAGAAGGTACTCTGGTCAAATGAGACTTAAATTGAGCTTTTTGGCCATCAAGGAAAAAGCTATGTCTGGCGCAAACCCAACACCCAACAATCTCATCACCCCGAGAACACCATCCCCACAGTGAAGCATGGTGGTGGCAGCATCATGCTGTGGGGATGTTTTTCATCGGCAGGGACAGGGAAACTGGTCAGAATTGAAGGAATGATGGATGGCGCTAAATACAGGGAAATTCTTGAGCGAAACCTGTTTCAGTCTTCCAGAGATTTGAGACTGGGACGGAGGTTCACCTTCCAGCAGCACAATGACCCTAAGCATACTGCTAAAGCAACACTCGAGTGGTTTAAGGGGAAACATTTAAATGTCTTGGAAGGGCCTAGACCAAAGCCCAAACCATCCAACGAAGGAGCTGGGGAAGTTTTGGGAAGTTTTGCCTTGAAGAATGGGCAAAAATCCCAGTGGCTAGATGTGCCAAGCTTATAGAGACATACCCCAAGAGACGTGCAGCTGTAATTGCTGCAAAAGGTGGCTCTACAAAGTATTGACTTTGGTGGGGGATGAATAGTTATGCACGCTCAAGTTTTATTTTCTTTTTTGTCTTATTTCTTGTTTGTTTCACAATAAAAAATATTTTGCATCTTTAAAGTGGTAGGCAGGTTGTGTAAATCAAATGATACAAACCCCAAAAAAATCCATTTTAATTCCATGTTGTAAGGCAACAAAATAGGAAAAATGTAAAGGGGGGGAAAAGTCTTCTGTAGCTCAGCTGGTAGAGCACGGCGCTTGTAACGCCAAGGTAGTGGGTTCGATCCCCGGGACCACCCATACACAAAAAATGTATGCATGCATGACTGTAAGTCGCTTTGGATAAAAGCGTCTGCTAAATGGCATATTATTATTATTATAATACTTTTGCAAGCCAACGTATCTGTCTCATGTTAAACTCTGTTGTATCATAGTTAGTTATCTGTCTCATGTTAGAGACACACACACACACACACACACACACACACACACACACACACACACACACACACACACACACACACACACACACACACACACACACACACACACACACACACACACAGCCAGCCTCACCGCTTCAGTAATAACGACCTCGTTGGAGCAGCTTGAAAGAGTTTTTCAAGAACCAACGAATTGGGAACAGGAAGTCAGTGGAATCATTAAAATAAGCTCTTATCATAATAATTCAACCTTAACGTCCTCAAAGGCAAAGACAGTCAGTACCTTATCAGTACCTTATCAGTACCTTATCAGTACCTTATCAGTACCTTAGC
Organism: Coregonus lavaretus; assembly: GCF_964263955.1. Classification (NCBI taxonomy): domain Eukaryota; kingdom Metazoa; phylum Chordata; class Actinopteri; order Salmoniformes; family Salmonidae; genus Coregonus; species Coregonus lavaretus. The sequence goes on from NW_028159128.1 coordinate 13,183, forward strand.
AGTACCTTATCAGTACCTTAGCAGTACCTTATCAGTACCTTAGCAGTACCTTATCAGTACCTGATCTGATTTGAAAACTGCTGCTTTCCCTTTACGTTATAGTACTCTGAAGCTTTCCGGTATTGTGCCAAATGGCACCCTATTCACTATGTATTGCACTACTTTTGACATCAGAAGAACTGCAGTGTGTAGGGAATAGGGTACCGTTTGGTACCTACCTGCCTTCCCGAAGCTCCTTGTCTTAGTGAAAAAAACAGTTTTGAATTTGTTTTTGCTGCGTCCGGGAAGAAAGTGGTGATAGAAGTTGAATCTAAAATGAAATCTTTAATTGAGGAGAGTGTCAGAGGAGCATTGAAGTATACATTTTATTTAAAATGTGTAGTTGGATGTATTGACTAACACTGTTCTTAGTAGTAAATCCATCTGTTCTTTATATCTACACTACCAGTCAAAGGTTTGGACACACCTAACAGAGGGTTTCCTTTATTTTTACTATTTTCTACATTGTAGAATAATAGTGAAGACATCAAAACTATTAGATAACACATATGGAATCATGTAGTAACCAAAGAAGTGTTAAACAAATCAAATTATATTTTCTTCAAAGTAGCCACCCTTTGCCTTGATGACAGCTTTGTACACTCTTGGCATTCTCTCAACCAGCTTCACCTGGAATGCTTTTCCAACAGTCTTGAAGGAGTTCCCACATATGCTGTGCACTTGTTGGCTGCTTTTCCTTCACTCTGCCGTCCGACTCATCCCAAACCATCTCAATTGGGTTGAGGTCGGGGGATTGTGGAGGCCAGGTCATCTGATGCAGCACTCCATCACTTTCCTTCTTGGTCAAATAGCCCTTACACAGCCTGGAGGTGTGTTGGGTCATTGTCCTGTTGAAAAACAAATGATAGTCCCACTAAGGCCAAACCAGATGGGATGGCGTATCGCTGCAGAATGTTGTGGTAGCCATGCTGGTTAAGTGTGCCTTGAATTCTAAATAAATCACAGACAGTGTCACCAGCAAAGCACCCCCACACCATAACACCTCCTCCTCCATGCTTTGCGGTGGGAAATACACATGCGGAGATCATCCGTTCACCCACACTGCATCTCACAAAGACACAGCGGTTGGAACCAAAAAGGACACATTTCCAGCGGTCTAATGTCCATTGCTCGTGTTTCTTGGCCCAAGCAAGTCTCTTCTTCTTATTGGTGTCCTTTAGTATTGGTTTCTTTGCAGCAATTCGACCATGAAGGCCTTATTCACACAGTCTCCTCTGAACAGTTGATGTTGAGATGTGTCTGTGTCACGGATTCTGCCGAGGCTGCCCCTCCTCCTTGCTCGGGCAGGCTTCGGCGTTTGTCGTCACCGGAATACTAGCTACTGCAGATCTATGTTTCTATGTTCAACCTGTTGTCTGATTGTTACACACCTGTTTCCCATTATGTGATTACTCCTTCCCTATTTAACCCGGTGGCTCCCAATGTGTTTTGTGCGTGTTTGTTTTTCGTTTCGTGTGTCGTTGGTGAGCGGGTTTGTTCCTCCCTGTGTGGAGGTATTTTGTATGGGTTTTCTTTACTTATTCAGTAAAGTACGTTTCAATGAGTTCTGTGTCCTGCGCCTGACTTCGATCCACCGCATTACACTGACACTCGTGACAGTCTGTGACTTCAACTCTGTGAAGCATTTATTTGGGCTGCAATTTCTGAGGCTGGTAACTCTAATGAACTTATCCTCTGCAGCAGAGGTAACTCTGGGACTTCCTTTCCTGTGGCGGTTCTCATGAGAGCCAGTTTCATCATAGCACTTGATGGTTTTTGCAAATTTTCCGTATTGACTGACCATGTCTTAAAATAATGATGGACTGACATTTCTCTTTGCTTATTTGAGCTGTTCTTGCCATAATATGGACTTGGTCTTTCACCAAATAGGGCTATCTTCTGTATACCACCCCTACCTTGTCACAACACAATTGATTGGCTCAAACGCATTAAGAAGGAAAGAAATTCCACAAATTACCTTTTAACAAGGCACACCTGTTAATTGAAATGCATTCCAGGTGACTACCCCATGAAGCTGGTTGAGAGAATGTCAAGAGGGTGCAAAGCTGTCATCAAGGCAAAGGGTGGCTACTTTGAAGAATCTCAAATATAAAATATATTTTGATTTGTTTAACACTTTGTTGGTTACCCACAGGATTCCATATGTGTTATTTCATAGTTGTGATGTCTTCACTATTATTCTACAATGTAGAAAATAGTAAAAACAAAGAAAAACCCTGGAATGAGTAGGTGTTATGCAGTACCTGTCAAAAGTTTGGACACACCTACTCATTCCAGTTTATTCACCTAGCTCGGTAGAGACCCTAGGAACCTCAAGAGTTAACCAATCCTGTGAACGGGTTAGGCAACTCAGGTGTCTATCCTTCAACAGCAAAGTTAGATAAGACAGAAGGTTATGAAGTAGGGCCTTGTAAACAAAAAGGGAGTAATGTAGAGATCTACTGGTCTTTAGCGAAGTCCAGCCAACCTTTTGATACAGGATGCAGTGATGAGTATCAAAACTGTCGCCTGTAACAAAACGAAGGGCACAATGGTAGACGGCATCCAAAGGGTTAAGAGTAGTAGCAGCTGTACTTTGATAAATAATATCACCATAATCAGGAACAGATAAAAAGGTTGACTGAATAATCTGCTTCCTACTGCTTAGAGAAAGGCACCATCTGTTTCTGTAGAACTTTAAATCTTAGCTTCTTAACCAGCTCATCTATATGTTTTTTAAACATCAAATCCATATCAATCCAAATGCCTTAGTATTTATATGCGGGAACACGTTTGATTGGAGAACAATCTAATGAGTGAACATGTAGTAAATCTGAAACATTCTTACGAGTGTCACGATCGTCAGGGAGAGAAGTAGACCAATGCGCAGCGTGTTGAACGAACATGGTGAACTTTATTATCTTTAGTGATAATCTACCATAAACAAAACAAGAAATGACTCGTGACGTCCAACGGTATCAAAGACCGAACACGGAACAAAAACCCACAAACACAAAGGGAAAACAGACTGTTTAAATATGGCTCCCAATCAGAGACAACCAGCCAACAGCTGACACTCGTTGCCTCTGATTGGGAGTCACTCAGGCAAACATAGAATACAACAAACTAGAATGAACACCACAGAATGAACACACCCTGGCTCAACATATAGAGTCCCAGAGCCAGGGTGTGACAGTACCCCCCCCTAAAGGCGCGGACTGCGACCGCGCCTCAACTAAAACAAAACAGGGGAGGGCTGGGCGGGCATACCTCCTCGGTGGCGGTTCTGGCTCCGGCCTTGACCCCCACTCCTTCACTAACCCCCCAAAGTACCCCTGGTCCGGTCTGGCCCTGCTGACCAGAGCTGAACTGAACACTGGTGGAGCGGATTGCTCTAGCTCCGGCGTGACGCAGCACCTAACCGGTGCCGGACCCGCCACCGGTGGAACAGGCACGGGCCGTGCCGGACTGACGACGCACACCACTGGCTTGGTGTGGGGAGCAGGAGCGGGCCGAGCCGGGCTGACGAAACGCACCACTGACTTGGTGCGGGGAGCAGGAGCGGGCCGAACCGGGCTGACGAAGCGCACCACTGACTTGGTGCGGGGAGCAGGAACGGGCCGTGCCGGGCTGACGACGCGCACCACTGACTTGGTGCGGGGAGCAGGAACGGGCCGGACAGGGCTGACGAAACGCACCACTGACTTGGTGCGGGGAGCAGGAATGGGCCGGGCTGGCGACGCGCACCACAGACTTGGTGCGGAGAGCAGGAACGGGCCGGACAGGGCTGACGAAACGCACCACAGACTTGGTGCGGGGAGCAGGAATGGGCCGGACTGGGCTGGCGACGCGCACCACAGACTTGGTGCGGAGAGCAGGAACGGGCCGGACAGGGCTGACGAAACGCACCACAGACTTGGTGCGGGGAGCAGGAATGGGCCGGGCCGAGCTGGCGATGCGCACCGTAGACTTGGTGCGAGTGGCAGGAACAGGCCGGACCGTACTGGGAACACACACCACTGGCCCTACGTGGGGATCAGGAACAGGCCGGACCGGACTGGCAACACACGCCAGTACCTCTCACCGTGCCTCTACATCTTCCACGCCCTCTTCGACCAGTGGCCCCCGTAACCTGGCGGCCTCCTCTGCCAATCCGCTGGGCCGCTCTGCCGCGGTCTCCTGCTGGCCCGTCGTCCACGGCGTTAGCCCCCCCAAAAAAAATTTCTGGGGGTCTCTCTTCCCCGTGGGCCAGGCCTCTATATTTCTCGCCCAACTCTCGCTCTCCTGCTTCCAACTCCAGCCATTCTGCTCCTCCTTTGGCTTGACCCAGTCGAGACTCTTCCTCCACTGTTCCCAAGTCCACCCTCTCTGCTCCTCACTAGGCTTGACCCAGTCGAGGTTGCCACGGAGATCTGCTAGCGATCTCCCTGGTGATGGCTCCTGGACACGCTGCTTGGTCCAGTCTTGGTGGGTTTTTCTGTCACGATCGTCAGGGAGAGAAGTAGACCAATGCGCAGCGTGTTGAACGAACATGGTGAACTTTATTATCTTTAGTGATAATCTACCATAAACAAAACAAGAAACGACTCGTGACATCCAACGGTATCAAAGACCGAACACGGAACAAAAACCCACAAACACAAAGGGAAAACAGACAGTTTAAATATGGCTCCCAATCAGAGACAACCAGCCAACAGCTGACACTCGTTGCCTCTGATTGGGAGTCACTCAGGCAAACATAGAATACAACAAACTAGAATGAACACCACAGAATGAACACACCCTGGCTCAACATATAGAGTCCCAGAGCCAGGGTGTGACAACGAGAGTTTAAAAACAATGTGTATTTAGTTTTGCCCGTATTAAGCAACAAGTTTTAAATCAGCAAAGGATTCCTGCATGGCTATAAAATCTGTCTGTAGTTTTGACACATCCAGATCAACAGTCGGGGCAATAGCATACATAGTAGTATCATCCACATATAGATTAAGTTAACAAACAACAACAGATTGGTGTTTATATAAATAGTTGGAAGAGAACATGTCCCAAAATCAACCCCTGTGGTACACCTTTATGTAAATTCAGACGTAACCCCATCCATGACGATGGCCTGAGGTCTGTCACTAAGATAATCACGAAACCATGAACAGGCGTCAGAGCTTCAGCCTATCGAGGACAACCTATTCAATAAAATAGCACGATCAACAGTATCAACAAAGCTTTTGAAAGGTCCACAAACAAAGCAGCACATTTCATTTTAGTGTCTAAAGCATTGACAAGATCATTAACAGCTAAAGCGGTTGCTGTAATAGTGCTAGAAACTGAGAGCCCGCTGAAATAAAATGGTGATTAAATGCATCAATGATGGCATTTTTTTCCCATAATGAGGCCAGTGTCTGAATTAATTTGTTGTGGCAGAGAGGAGGAAGTAGAACTCTTCAGGGAATTGACAGTTTTCCTGAATTTAGCCGTGTTTCCATTACAATCTGAAAAAGCGGTCACATAATAATCAGATTTAGGCTTTCTGATTTTTTGTTTGTTTTTGTTTAACAAGATGTTAAACAGTTGCTTAAAAGCTTGCCAGTCCGGGCCTAAGCCTGTGTTCCTGACCTTGACCCAAGCATCATCTCTGTTATGAATGACTTCTGATTATTCCAGAGTGTACCAGGCATTCGATCTACCTTTAACCCTTAATTTTTTGAAGGGAGCATGGTTATCCACAATAGCATTGAAGACATCTGCAAAGTTGTTCAAAGCTAAATCAGGTTCAGGGATTGATGAAATACAATCAAAGTCACTAAAATAAAGATAATGCAAAAGAGCCTGTTCACTGAAGTTTTTCAAGTTCCTCTTTGTGATGGCACGTCTTTAACCCAAACAACTGGGTAGTGGTCACAAATGTCTTGTGCGAAAACACCAGTAGAAACATACTCTATATACAGTATAAAAAGGTATGTGGACACCCCTTCAAATTAGTGGATTTGGCTATTTCAGCCACACCCGTTGCTGACAGGTGTATAAAATCGAGCACACAATCTCCATAGACAAACATTGGCAGTAGAATGGCCTTACTGAAGAGCTCAGTGACTTTCAACGTGGCACCGTCATAGGATGTTACCATTTCAACAAGTCAGTTCATCAAATTTCTGCCCTGGTAGAGCTGTCAGCACCAGAACCTGTTCGTCGGGAGCTTCACGAAATGGGTTTCCATGGCCGAGCAGCTGCACACAAGCCTAAGATCACCATGTGCAATGACAAGCGTCGGCAGGAGTGGTGTAAAGCTCGCTGCCATTGGACTCTGGAGCAGTGGAAACTCGTTCTCTGGAGTGTTGAATCACACTTCACCATCTGGCAGTCCGACCAACAAATCTGGGTTGGGCATACAATGACATTCTAGATGATTCTGTGCTTCCAACTTTGTGGCAACAGTTTGAGGAAGGACCTTTCCTGTTTCAGCATGACAATGCCCCCCTGCACAAAGCGAGGTCCATACAGAAATGGTTTGTCAAGATTGGTGTGGAAGAACTTGACTGGCCTGCACAGAGCCCTGACCTCAACCCCATCGAACACTTGGGGTGAATTGGAACGCCAACTGTGAGCCAGGCCAAATCGCCCAAAATCAGTGCCCGACCTCATTAATGCTCTTGTGGCTGAATGGAAGCAAGTCCCCGCAGAAATGTTCCAACATCTAGTGGAAAGCCTTCCCAGAAGAGTGGAGGCTGTTATAGCAGCAAAGGGGGGGGACCAACTCCATATTAACGCCCATGATTTTGGAATGAGATGTTTGACGAGCAGGTGTCCACATACTTTTGGTCATGTAGTGTATTGCGCTGGTGTATTCGTTAAAATAAGATCAATCATAGATTACTTTGAAGGATCTCTAGGGTTGGGCCGTGTAGGCTTAGTCACCAGCTGGGTTGGGTTTAGATCATTACACATGTTTTTTTTTTCAGATTGTCTGAAGCCTGCATTTCCCAATCATAATTTAGGTCACCCAGGATAATAACATCTGATTGAGTAAAAGAAGACAACAAACCAGTTAACTCCTCGAGTGCACAAAGGTTGGCAGAGGGAGGACGTTGGACCCCTAGAACAGTTATGGATAAATTTTTCCCCAGACAAAGGCTTAAAGATAGAATCTAAAAGAAATTGGCAAGGGAAAATGATTTCAGTAAAGAGACAGAAATGATTTGAATACAAATGACCATTCCATTTATAAGTAGGGAATACAGCTGTTCTTAGTAATAAGAGGGGAATCCAGCTGTTCTTAGTAGTAAGAGGGGAATCCAGCTGTTCTTAGTAATACGAGGGGGATCCAGCTATAATAAGAGGGGGATACAGCTGTTCTTAGTAATAAGAGAGGAATCCAGCTGTTCTTAGTAATAAGAGGGGAATCCAGCTGTTCTTAGTAGTAAGAGGGGAATCCAGCTGTTCTTAGTAGTAAGAGAGGAATCCAGCTGTTCTTAGTAATAAGAGGGGAATCCAGCTGTTCTTAGTAGTAAGAGGGGAATCCAGCTGTTCTTAGTAGTAAGAGGGGAATCCAGCTGTTCTTAGTAATAAGAGGGGAATCCAGCTGTTCTTAGTAATAAGAGGGGAATCCAGCTGTTCTTAGTAATAAGAGGGGAATCCAGCTGTTCTTAGGATTAAGAGGGGAATCCAGCTGTTCTTAGTAATAAGAGGGGAATCCAGCTGTTCTTAGTAATAAGAGGGGAATCCAGCTGTTCATAGAAGTAAGAGGGGAATCCAGCTGTTCTTAGTAATAAGAGGGGAATCCAGCTGTTCTTAGTAGTAAGAGGGGAATCCAGCTGTTCTTAGTAGTAAGAGGGGAATCCAGCTGTTCTTAGTAGTAAGAGGGGGATCCAGCTGTTCTTAGTAGTAAGAGGGGAATCCAGCTGTTCTTAGTAATAAGAGGGGAATCCAGCTGTTCTTAGTAATAAGAAGGGAATCCAGCTGTTCTTAGTAATAAGAGGGGAATCCAGTTGTTCTTAGTAGTAAGAGGGGAATCCAGCTGTTCTTAGTAATAAGAGGGGAATCCAGCTGTTCATAGAAGTAAGAGGGGAATCCAGCTGTTCTTAGTAATAAGAGGGGAATCCAGCTGTTCTTAGTAATAAGAGGGGAATCCAGCTGTTCTTAGTAGTAAGAGGGGAATCCAGCTGTTCTTAGTAGTAAGAGGGGAAACAGCTGTTCTTAGTAGTAAGAGGGGAATCCAGCTGTTCTTAGTAATAAGAGGGGAATCCAGCTGTTCTTAGTAGTAAGAGGGGAATACAGCTTTTCTTAGTAATAAGAGGGGAATCCAGCTGTTCTTAGTAGTAAGAGGGGAATCCAGCTGTTCTTAGTAGTAAGAGGGGAATCCAGCTGTTCTTAGTAATAAGAGGGGAATCCAGCTGTTCTTAGTAATAAGAGGGGAATCCAGCTGTTCTTAGTAATAAGAGGGGAATCCAGCTGTTCTTAGTAGTACGAGGGGAATCCAGCTGTTCTTAGTAATAAGAGGGGAATCCAGCTGTTCATAGAAGTAAGAGGGGAATCCAGCTGTTCTTAGTAATAAGAGGGGAATCCAGCTGTTCTTAGTAATAAGAGGGGAATCCAGCTGTTCTTAGTAATAAGAGGGGAATCCTGCTGTTCTTAGTAATAAGAGGGGAATCCAGCTGTTCTTAGTAATAAGAGGGGAATCCAGCTGTTCTTAGTAATAAGAGGGGAATCCAGCTGTTCTTAGTAGTAAGAGGGGAATCCAGCTGTTCTTAGTAATAAGAGGGGAATCCAGCTGTTCTTAGTAATAAGAGGGGAATCCAGCTGTTCATAGAAGTAAGAGGGGAATCCAGCTGTTCTTAGTAATAAGAGGGGAATCCAGCTGTTCTTAGTAGTAAGAGGGGAATCCAGCTGTTCTTAGTAATAAGAGGGGAATCCAGCTGTTCTTAGTAGTAAGAGGGGGATCCAGCTGTTCTTAGTAGTAAGAGGGGGATCCAGCTGTTCTTAGTAGTAAGAGGGGAATCCAGCTGTTCTTTGTAATAAGAGGGGAATCCAGCTGTTCTTAGTAATAAGAGGGGAATCCAGCTGTTCTTAGAAGTAAGAGGGGAATCCAGCTGTTCTTAGTAATAAGAGGGGAATCCAGCTGTTCTTAGTAATAAGAGGGGAATCCAGCTGTTCTTAGTAATAAGAGGGGAATCCAGCTGTTCTTAGTAATAAGAGGGGGATCCAGCTGTTCTTAGTAATAAGAGGGGGATCCAGCTGTTCTTAGTATTAAGAGGGGGATCCAGCTGTTCTTAGTATTAAGAGGGGAATTCAGCTGTTCTTTGTAATAAGAGGGGAATCCAGCTGTTCTTTGTAATAAGAGGGGAATCCAGCTGTTCTTAGTAATAAGAGGGGAATCCAGCTGTTCTTAGTAATAAGAGGGGAATCCAGCTGTTCTTAGTAATAAGAGGGGAATCCAGCTGTTTTTAGTAATAAGAGGGGGATCCAGCTGTTCTTAGAAGTAAGAGGGGAATCCAGCTGTTCTTAGTAATAAGAGGGGAATCCAGCTGTTCTTAGTATTAAGAGGGGGCTCCAGCTGTTCTTAGGATTAAGAGGGGAATTCAGCTGTTCTTTGTAATAAGAGGGGAATCCAGCTGTTCTTTGTAATAAGAGGGGAATCCAGCTGTTCTTAGTAATAAGAGGGGGATCCAGCTGTTCTTAGTAATAAGAGGGGAATCCAGCTGTTCTTAGTAATAAGAGGGGAATCCAGCTGTTCTTAGTAATAAGAGGGGGATCCAGCTGTTCTTTGTAATAAGAGGGGGATCCAGCTGTTCTTAGTAGTAAGAGGGGGATCCAGCTGTTCTTTGTAATAAGAGGGGAATCCAGCTGTTCTTTGTAGTAAGAGGGGCATCCAGCTGTTCTTAGTAATAAGAGGGGGATCCAGCTGTTCTTAATAGTAAGAGGGGAATCCAGCTGTTCTTAGTAGTAAGAGGGGAATACAGCTGTTCTTAGTAGTAAGAGGGGAATCCAGCTGTTCTTAGTAGTAAGAGGGGAATCCAGCTGTTCTTAGTAGTAAGAGGGGAATCCAGCTGTTCTTAGTAGTAAGAGGGGAATACAGCTGTTCTTAGTAGTAAGAGGGGAATCCAGCTGTTCTTAGTAGTAAGAGGGGAATCCAGCTGTTCTTAATAGTAAGAGGGGAATCCAGCTGTTCTTAGTAGTAAGAGGGGAATACAGCTGTTCTTAGTAGTAAGCGGGGAATCCAGCTGTTCTTAGTAGTAAGAGGGGAAACAGCTGTTCTTAGTAGTAAGAGGGGAATACAGCTGTTCTTAGTAGTAAGAGGGGAATCCAGCTGTTCTTAGTAATAAGAGGGGAATCCAGCTGTTCTTAGTAGTAAGAGGGGAATACAGCTGTTCTTAGTAGTAAGAGGGGAATCCAGCTGTTCTTAGTAATAAGAGGGGGATCCAGCTATTCTTAGTAATAAGAGGGGGATCCAGCTGTTCTTAGTAATAAGAGGGGGATCCAGCTGTTCTTAGTAATAAGAGGGGGATCCAGCTGTTCTTTGTAATAAGAGGGGGATCCAGCTGTTCTTAGTAATAAGAGGGGGATCCAGCTGTTCTTAATAATAAGAGGGGAATCCAGCTGTTCTTAGTAATAAGAGGGGAATCCAGCTGGTCTTAGTAATAAGAGGGGAATCCAGCTGTTTTTAGTAATAAGAGGGGGATCCAGCTGTTCTTAGAAGTAAGAGAGGAATCCAGCTGTTCTTAGTAATAAGAGGGGAATCCAGCTGTTCTTAGTAATAAGAGGGGGATCCAGCTGTTCTTAGTAATAAGAGGGGGATCCAGCTGTTCTTTGTAATAAGAGGGGGATCCAGCTGTTCTTAGTAGTAAGAGGGGGATCCAGCTGTTCTTTGTAATAAGAGGGGAATCCCGCTGTTCTTTGTAGTAAGAGGGGAATCCAGCTGTTCTTAGTAATAAGAGGGGGATCCAGCTGTTCTTAATAGTAAGAGGGGAATCCAGCTGTTCTTAGTAGTAAGAGGGGAATACAGCTGTTCTTAGTAGTAAGAGGGGAATCCAGCTGTTCTTAGTAGTAAGAGGGGAATCCAGCTGTTCTTAGTAGTAAGAGGGGAAACAGCTGTTCTTAGTAGTAAGAGGGGAATACAGCTGTTCTTAGTAGTAAGAGGGGAATCCAGCTGTTCTTAGTAATAAGAGGGGAATCCAGCTGTTCTTAGTAGTAAGAGGGGAATACAGCTTTTCTTAGTAATAAGAGGGGAATCCAGCTGTTCATAGAAGTAAGAGGGGAATACAGCTGTTCTTAGTAATAAGAGGGGGATCCAGCTGTTCTTAGTAATAAGAGGGGGATCCAGCTGTTCTTAGTAATAAGAGGGGGATCCAGCTGTTCTTAGTAGTAAGAGGGGGATCCAGCTGTTCTTAGTAATAAGAGGGGGATCCAGCTGTTCTTAGTAGTAAGAGGGGAATCCAGCTGTTCTTAGTAGTAAGAGGGGGATCCAGCTGTTCTTAGTAATAAGAGGGGGATCCAGCTATTCTTAATAATAAGAGGGGGATCCAGCTGTTCTTAGTAATAAGAGGGGGATCCAGCTGTTCTTAGTAATAAGATGGAAACCAGTGTGATGACCATGTGAACCCTGAGCTTGTTTATTCCATTCTGTCTCGTACTCCTACATTATTCTTTCCTTATCTGTTTATCTCTCCCTTAGCCCATAACTATATCCTGTTTCTCTCTCCCTTAGCCCATAACTATATCCTGTTCCTCTCTTGCTTGGCCCATAACTATATCCTGTTTCTCTCTCCCTTAGCCCATAACTATATCCTGTTTCTCTCTCCCTTAGCCCATAACTATATCCTGTTTCTCTCTCCCTTAGCCCATAACTATATCCTGTTTCTATCTCCCTTAGCCCATAACTATATCCTGTTTCTCTCTCCCTTAGCCCATAACTATATCCTGTTTCTGTCTCCCTTAGCCCATAACTATATCCTGTTTCTCTCTCCCTTAGCCCATAACTATATCCTGTTTCTATCTCCCTTAGCCCATAACTATATCCTGTTTCTATCTCCCTTAGCCCATAACTATATCCTGTTTCTATCTCCCTTAGCCCATAACTATATCCTGTTTCTATCTCCCTTAGCCCATAACTATATCCTGTTTCTATATCCCTTAGCCCATAACTATATCCTGTTTCTATCTCCCTTAGCCCATAACTATATCCTGTTTCTATCTCCCTTAGCCCATAACTATATCCTGTTTCTCTCTCCCTTAGCCCATAACTATATCCTGTTTCTCTCTCCCTTAGCCCATAACTCTATCCTGTTTCTGTCTCCCTTAGCCCATAACTATATCCTGTTTCTATCTCCCTTAGCCCATAACTATATCCTGTTTCTATCTCCCTTAGCCCATAACTATATCCTGTTTCTACATTTACATTTTACATTTTAATCATTTAGCAGACGCTCTTATCCAGAGCGACTTACATGAGCAATTAGGGTTAAGTGCCTTGCTCAAGGGCACATCGACAGATTTTTCACCTAGTCGGCTCGGGGATTAGAACCAGCAACCTTTCGGTTACTGGCACAACGCTCTTAACCACTAAGCTACCTGCCTCTCCCTTAGCCCATAACTATATCCTGTTTCTCTCTCCATTAGCCCATAACTATATCCTGTTTCTATCTCCCTTAGCCCATAACCACAGTGGGGAAAAAAAGTATTTAGTCAGCCACCAATTGTGCAAGTTCTCCCACTTAAAAAGATGAGAGAGGCCTGTAATTTTCATCATAGGTACACGTCAACTATGACAGACAAAATGAGAAAAAAAATTCCAGAAAATCACATTGTAGGATTTTTTATGAATTTATTTGCAAATCATGGTGGAAAATAAGTATTTGGTCAATAACAAAAGTTTCTCAATACTTTGTTATATACCCTTTGTTGGCAATGACACAGGTCAAGGTTTTCACACACTGTTGCTGGTATTTTGGCCCATTCCTCCATGCAGATTTCCTCTAGAGAAGTGATGTTTTGGGGCTGTCGCTGGGCAACACGGACTTTCAACTCCCTCCAAAGATTTTCTATGGGGTTGAGATCTGGAGACTGGCTAGGCCACTCCAGGACCTTGAAATGCTTCTTACGAAGCCACTCCTTCGTTGCCCGGGCGGTGTGTTTGGGATCATTGTCATGCTGAAAGACCCAGCCACGTTTCATCTTCAATGCCCTTGCTGATGGAAGGAGGTTTTCACTCAAAATCTCACGATACATGGCCCCATTCATTCTATCCTTTACACGGATCAGTCGTCCTGGTCCCTTTGCAGAAAAACAGCCCCAAAGCATGATGTTTCCACCCCCATGCTTCACAGTAGGTATGGTGTTCTTTGGATGCAACTCAGCATTCTTTGTCCTCCAAACACGACGAGTTGAGTTTTTACCAAAAAGTTCTATTTTGGTTTCATCTGACCATATGACATTCTCCCAATCCTCTTCTGGATCATCCAAATGCACTCTAGCAAACTTCAGACGGGCCTGGACATGTACTGGCTTAAGCAGGGGGACACGTCTGGCACTGCAGGATTTGAGTCCCTGGCGGCGTAGTGTGTTATTGATGGTAGGCTTTGTTACTTTGGTCCCAGCTCTCTGCAGGTCATTCACTAGGTCCCCCCGTGTGGTTCTGGGATTTTTGCTCACCGTTCTTGTGATCATTTTGACCCCACGGGGTGAGATCTTGCTTGGAGCCCCAGATCGAGGGAGATTATCAGTGGTCTTGTATGTCTTCCATTTCCTAATAATTGCTCCCACAGTTGATTTCTTCAAACCAAGCTGCTTACCTATTGCAGATTCAGTCTTCCCAGCCTGGTGCAGGTCTACAATTTTGTTTCTGGTGTCCTTTGACAGCTCTTTGGTCTTGGCCATAGTGGAGTTTGGAGTGTGACAGTTTGAGGTTGTGGACAGGTGTCTTTTATACTGATAACAAGTTCAAACAGGTGCCATTAATACAGGTAACGAGTGGAGGACAGAGGAGCCTCTTAAAGAAGAAGTTATAGGTCTGTGAGAGCCAGAAATCTTGCTTGTTTGTAGGTGACCAAATACTTATTTTCCACCATAATTTGCAAATAAATTCATTAAAAATCCTACAATGTGATTTTCTGGGAAAAAAAAATCTCAATTTGTCTGTCATAGTTGACGTGTACCTATGATGAAAATTACAGGCCTCTCTCATCTTTTTAAGTGGGAGAACTTGCACAATTGGTGGCTGACTAAATACTTTTTTCCCCCACTGTATATCCTGTTTCTATCTCCCTTAGCCCATAACTATATCCTGTTTCTGTCTCTCTTAGCCCATAACTATATCCTGTTTCTCTCTCCCTTAGCCCATAACTATATCCTGTTTCTCTCTCCCTTAGCCCATAACTATATCCTGTTTCTATCTCCCTTAGCCCATAACTATATCCGGTTTCTGTCTCTCTTAGCCCATAACTATATCCTGTTTCTGTCTCTCTTAGCCCATAACTATATCCTGTTTCTCTCTCCCTTAGCCCATAACTATATCCTGTTTCTATCTCCCTTAGCCCATAACTATATCCTGTTTCTCTCTCCCTTAGCCCATAACTATATCCTGTTTCTATCTCCCTTAGCCCATAACTATATCCTGTTTCTATCTCCCTTAGCCCATAACTATATCCTGTTTCTCTCTCCCTTAGCCCATAACTATATCCTGTTTCTCTCTCCCTTAGCCCATAACTATATCCTGTTTCTATCTCCCTTAGCCCATAACTATATCCTGTTTCTATCTCCCTTAGCCCATAACTATATCCTGTTTCTCTCTCCCTTAGCCCATAACTATATCCTGTTTCTCTCTCCCTTAGCCCATAACTATATCCTGTTTCTATCTCCCTTAGCCCATAACTATATCCTGTTTCTATCTCCCTTAGCCCATAACTATATCCTGTTTCTATCTCTCTTAGCCCATAACTATATCCTGTTTCTCTCTCCCTTAGCCCATAACTATATCCGGTTTCTGTCTCTCTTAGCCCATAACTATATCCTGTTTCTGTCTCTCTTAGCCCATAACTATATCCTGTTTCTCTCTCCCTTAGCCCATAACTATATCCTGTTTCTATCTCCCTTAGCCCATAACTATATCCTGTTTCTATCTCTCTTAGCCCATAACTATATCCTGTTTCTCTCTCCCTTAGCCCATAACTATATCCTGTTTCTATCTCCCTTAGCCCATAACTATATCCTGTTTCTCTCTCCCTTAGCCCATAACTATATCCTGTTTCTCTCTCTCTTAGCCCATAACTATATCCTGTTTCTCTCTCCCTTAGCCCATAACTATATCCTGTTTCTCTCTCCCTTAGCCCATAACTATATCCGGTTTCTATCTCTCTTAGCCCATAACTATATCCTGTTTCTCTCTCCCTTAGCCCATAACTATATCCGGTTTCTGTCTCTCTTAGCCCATAACTATATCCTGTTTCTGTCTCTCTTAGCCCATAACTATATCCTGTTTCTCTCTCCCTTAGCCCATAACTATATCCTGTTTCTATCTCCCTTAGCCCATAACTATATCCTGTTTCTATCTCCCTTAGCCCATAACTATATCCTGTTTCTCTCTCCCTTAGCCCATAACTATATCCGGTTTCTGTCTCTCTTAGCCCATAACTATATCCTGTTTCTGTCTCTCTTAGCCCATAACTATATCCTGTTTCTCTCTCCCTTAGCCCATAACTATATCCTGTTTCTATCTCCCTTAGCCCATAACTATATCCTGTTTCTATCTCTCTTACTCCATAAAGAGCTATAACTCTTTGAGAACTCTGGTGCCTGGCTTCAGAGTTCTGAAATCCCAACACAACTAATAAAATCTGAACCAGTCCAGTTGAGATGAGTGTAGATTTTCTCAGAATGCACTGTTTGAGAATGTGATTTGATATTTATGCCTAGTGAAGAAAAGGACTGTAAGTATGAGTCTGTGGCCGTGTTTCACAACCTCGTACAACCCAGGGACTGGCAAGACTTAACCAGAGGTTAGGAAACACTGGTCTATGATGTGTGTTAAAATCAGATTAATATCACTTTATTGGTCAATTGCACACGAGGACCAACCGAAATTTGACTTCAGTTTTTAACCCTCAGAAAGAAACACATAAATGCACATAGAGGTTTTGGAGAGGTGCGGGGGGCTGCCGCACTGGGCACCCGGGGAGCTGTTGTTGTCGGGGGTTAAGTGCCTTTCTCAAGGGGACAACGGCAGGCAATGGCATGTAGGATTCGATACCAGCAACCGTCCGGTTGCTAGTTACTTTTTGCCAGATTTTTCCTGTCGGACCCTGGATTCAAACTGGCAACCCTCCGGTTGCTGACTTGCCTATCTAACCGCTAGGCTACCTGCCGTGTGTGTGTGTGCATACATTGTGTTCTATTGGCAGGTTCAAGGGCTGTACTCAAATCTGTCTCTCTGTGTGTGTTTATAGTGTGTTTCAGTGGCAGGTACGGTAAGGGCTGTACTCAGATCTGTCTCTCTGTGTGTGTTTATAGTGTGTTTCAGTGGCAGGTACGGTAAGGGCTGTTCTGAGATCTGTTTGTGCACCAACAACGGGACATGTAACCCCATCGATGGATCCTGTCAGTGTTTCCCTGGTTGGATAGGAGAAGACTGCTCTCACAGTACGTATGTCTCTCTCTCTCTCTCTCTCTCTCTCTGTCTCTCTCTCTCTCTGTCTCTCTCTCTCTCTCTCTCTCTCTCTCTCTCTCTCTCTCTCTCTCTCTCTCTCTCTCTCTCTCTCTCTCTCTCTCTCTCTCTCTCTCTCTCTCTCTCTCTCTCTCTCTCTCTCTCTCTCTCTCTCTCTCTCTCTCTCTCTCTCTCTCTCTCTCTCTCTCTCTCTCTCTCTCTCTCTCTCTCTCTCTCTCTCTCTCTCTCTCTCTCTCTCTCTCTCTCTCTCTCTCTCTCTCACTCTCACTCTCACTCTCACTCTCACTCTCACTCTCTCTCTCAATTCGAAGGGGCTTTATTGGCATGGGAAAGATATGTTGACATTGCCAAAGCTAGTGAAATAAACAATAAACAAAAGTGAGAAAAAACAAAAAACAACAACAAAAAACAACAAAATGTCCAGTAAACATGACATCATCAAGGATTCAACAGGATAAAGACGTTTCAAATGTTATTATCAGCTATGTACAGTGTTTTTAACCATGTGCAAATAGTTGTAGTATGAATAATGGGGGAAGATAAATGAACACATAAATATGGGTTGTATTTACAATGTTTGTGCTCCACTGGTTTCCCTGTTGTCATGGCAATGGGTCACAAATCTATCGCCTAACAGATATGGGAGTTTATCAATGTTTGATTTGTTTTCTAATTATTTGTGGGTCTGTGTGATCAGTGGGAAATATGTGTCTCTAATATGGTCATACATTTGGCAGGAGGTTAGGAAGTGCAGCTCAGTTTCCACCTCATTTTGTGGGCAGTGTGCACATAGCCTGTCTTCTCTTGAGAGCCAGGTCTGCCTACGGCGGCCTTTCTCAATTGCAAGGCTATGCTCACTGAGTCTGTACATAGTCAAGGATTTTCTTAATTTTGGGTCATTCACAGTGGTCAGGTATTCTGCCACTGTCTACTCTCTGGTTAGGGCCATATAGCATTCCAGTTTGCTCTGTTTTTTTGGTTAATTCTTTCCAATGTGGCAAGGTGACTGGGAATATGGCAGAATACAAACAGTGTAGCTACTCACTCCGCAAGGCAATTAAACTGGCAAAACATCAGTATAGAGACAAAGTGGAGTCGCAATTCAACGGCTCAGACCCGAGATGTATGTGGCAGGGTCTACAGACAATCACGGACTACAAAAGGAAAACCAGCCACGTCGCCGACACCGACGTCTCGCTTCAAGACAAGCTAAACACCTTCTTCGCCAGCTTTGAGGATAACACAGTGCCACTGACGAGGCCCACTACCAAGGACTGTGGGCTCTCCTTCTCCGTGGCCGACGTGAGTTAGACATTTAAGCATGTTAACCCTCGCAAGGCTGCCGGCCCAGACGGCATCCCTAGCCGCGTCCTCAGAGCATGCGCAGACCAGCTGGCTGGTGTGTTCATGGACATATTCAATCTCTCCCTTTCCCAGTCTGCTGTTCCCACATGCTTCAAGAGGGCTACCATTGTTCCTGTACCCAAGAAAGCAAAGGTAACTGAACTAAATGACTATCGCCCTGTAGCACTCACCTCTGTCATCATGAAGTGCTTTGAGAGACTAGTCAAGGATCATATCACCTCTACCTTACCTGTCACCCTAGACCCACTTCAATTTGCTTACCGCCCCAATAGATCCACAGACGATGCAATCGGCATCACGCTGCACACTGCCCTATCCCATCTGGACAAGAGGAATACCTATGTAAGAATGCTGTTCATTGACTATAGCTCAGTATTCAACACCATAGTACCCTCCAAGCTCATCAATAAGCTCGAGGCCCTGGGTCTGAACCCCGCCCTGTGCAACTGGGTCCTGGACTTCCTGACGGGCCGCCGTGCTGATCCTCAACACTGGGGCTCCACAAGGGTGCGTGCTCAGCCCCCTCCTGTACTCCCTGTTCACCCATGACTGCGTGGCCAAGCACGCCTCCAACTCAATCATCAAGTTTGCAGACGACACAACAGTAGTAGGTCTGATTACCAACAATGACGAGACCGCCTACAGGGAGGAGGTGAGGGCTCTGGGAGTGTGGTGCCAGGAAAATAACCTCTCACTCAACGTCAACAAAACAAAGAAGATGATCGTGGACTTCAGGAAACAGCAGAGGGTGTACCCCCCTATCCACATCGACGGGACCGCAGTGGAGAAGGTGGAAAGCTTCAAGTTCCTTGGCGTACACATCATGACAAACTGAAATGGTCCACCCACGCAGACAGTGTGGTGAAGAAGGTGCAACAGAGCCTCTTCAACCTCAGGAGGCTGAAGAAATTTGGCTTATCACCTAAAACCCTCACAAACTTTTACAGATGCACAATTGAGAGCATCTTGTCGGGCTGTATCACCGCCTGGTACGGCAACTGCACCACCCACAACCGCAGGGCTCTCCAGAGGGTGGTGCGGTCTGCCGAACGCATTACCGGGGGCAAACTACCCGCCCTCCAAGACACATACAGCACCCGATGTCACAGGAAGGCAAAAAAGATCATCAAGGACATCAACCACCCAAGCCACTGCCTGTTAACCCCAATATCATCCAGAAGGTGAGGTCAGTACAGGTGCATCAAAGCTGGGACCGAGAGAATGAAAAACAGCTTCTATCTCAAGGCCATCAGACTGTTAAATAGCCATCACTAGCACATTAGAGGCTGCTGCTGCCTATTGAAATCACTGGCCACTTTAAGAAATGGATCACTAGTCACTTTAATAATGTTTACATATCTTGCACTACTCATCTCATATGGATATACTGCATTCTATACTATAATATTCTACTGTATCATAGTCCATGCCTCTCTGTCATTGCTTGTCCACATACAGTGGGGGAAAAAAGTATTTGATCCCCTGTTGATTTTGTACATTTGCCCACTGACAAAGAAATGATCAGTCTATAATTTTAATGGTAGGTTTATTTGAACAGTGAGAGACAGAATAACAACAAAAAAATCCAGAAAAACGCATGTCAAAAATGTTATTTATTGATTTGCATTTTAATGAGGGAAATAAGTATTTGACCCCTCTGCAAAATATGACTTAGTACTTGGTGGCAAAACCGTTGTTGGCAATCACAGAGGTCAGACGTTTCTTGTAGTTGGCCACCAGGTTTGCACACATCTCAGGAGGGATTTTGTCCCACTCCTCTTTGCAGATCTTCTCCAAGTCATTAAGATTTCGAGGCTGACGTTTGGCAACTCAAACCTTCAGCTCCCTCCACAGATTTTCTATGGGATTAAGGTCTGGAGACTGGCTAGGCCACTCCAGGACCTTAATGTGGTTCTTCTTGAGCCACTCCTTTGTTGCCTTGGCCGTGTGTTTTGGGTCATTGTCATGCTGGGATATCCATCCACGACTCATTTTCAATGCCCTGGCTGAGGGAAGGAGGTTCTCACCCAAGATTTGACGGTACATGGCCCCGTCCATTGTCCCTTTGATGCGGTGAAGTTGTCCTGTCCCCTTAGCAGAAAAACACCCCCAAAGCATAATATGTTTCCACCTCCATGTTTGACGGTGGGGATGGTGTTCTTGGGGTCATAGGCAGTATTCCTCCTCCTCCAAACAGGGAGAGTTGAGTTGATGCCAAAGAGCTCCATTTTGGTCTCATCTGACCACAACACTTTCACCCAGTTACATTTACATTTACATTTACGTCATTTAGCAGACGCTCTTATCCAGAGCGACTTACAAATTGGTGCATTCACCCTATAGCCAGTGGGATAACCACTTTACCATTTTTTTTTTTTTTTTTTTTTTTTGGGGGGGGTGGGGGGGGGGGGTGGGGTAGAAGGATTACTTTATCCTATCCCAGGTATTCCTTAAAGAGGTGGGGTTTCAAATGTCTCCGGAAGGTGGTGAGTGACTCCGCTGACCTGGCGTCGTGAGGGAGCTTGTTCCACCATTGGGGTGCCAGAGCAGCGAACAGTTTTGACTGGGCTGAGCGGGAACTATGCTTCCGCAGAGGAAGGGGAGCCAGCAGGCCAGAGGTGGATGAACGCAATGCCCTCGTTTGGGTGTAGGGACTGATCAGAGCCTGAAGGTACGGAGGTGCCGTTCCCCTCACAGCTCCATAGGCAAGCACCATGGTCTTGTAACAGATGCAAGCTTCAACTGGAAGCCAGTGGAGTGTGCGGAGGAGCGGGGTGACGTGAGAGAACTTGGGAAGGTTGAACACCAGACGGGCTGCGGCATTCTGGATGAGTTGTAGGGGTTTAATGGCACAGGCAGGGAGCCCAGCCAACAGCGAGTTGCAGTAATCCAGACGGGAGATGACAAGTGCCTGGATTAGGACCTGTGCCGCTTCCTGTGTAAGGCAGGGTCGTACTCTCCGAATGTTGTAGAGCATGAACCTACAGGATCGGGTCACCGCCTTGATGTTAGCGGAGAACGACAGGGTGTTGTCCAGGGTCACGCCAAGGCTCTTCGCACTCTGGGAGGAGGACACAACGGAGTTGTCAACCGTGATGGCGAGATCATGGAACGGGCAGTCCTTCCCCGGGAGGAAGAGCAGCTCCGTCTTGCCAAGGTTCAGCTTGAGGTGGTGATCCGTCATCCATACTGATATGTCTGCCAGACATGCAGAGATGCGATTCACCACCTGGTTATCAGAAGGGGGAAAGGAGAAGATTAGTTGTGTATCGTCAGCGTAGCAATGATAGGAGAGGCCATGTGAGGATATGACAGAGCCAAGTTCTCCTCTGAATCATTCAGATGTTCATTGGCAAACTTCAGATGGGCATGTATATGTCCTTTCTTGAGCAGGGGGACCATGCGGGCGCTGCAGGATTTCAGTCCTTCACGGCGTAGTGTGTTACCAATTGTTTTCTTGGTGACTATGGTCCCAGCTGCCTTGAGATCATTGACAAGATCCTCCCGTGTAGTTCTGGGCTGATTCCTCACCGTTCTCATGATCATTGCAACTCCACGACGTGAGATCTTGCATGGAGCCCCAGGCAGAGGGAGATTGACAGTTCTTTTGTGTTTCTTCCATTTGCGAATAATCGCACCAACTGTTGTCACCTTCTCACCAAGCTGCTTGGCGATGGTCTTGTAGCCCATTCCAGCCTTGTGTAGGTCTACAATCTTGTCCCTGACATCCTTGGAGAGCTCTTTGGTCTTGGCCATGGTGGAGAGTTTGGAATCTGATTGATTGATTGCTTCTGTGGACAGGTGTCTTTTATACAGGTAACAAGCTGAGATTAGGAGTGTGCTCCTAATCTCAGTTCGTTACCTGTATAAAAGACACCTGGGAGCCAGAAATCTTTCTGATTGAGAGGGGGTCAAATACTTATTTCCCTCATTAAAATGGTAATCAATTTATAACATTTTTGACATGCGTTTTTCTGGATTTCTTTGTTGTTATTCTGTCTCTCACTGTTAAAATAAACCTACCATTAAAATGATAGACTGATCAAACGTGGGCAAACGTACAAAATCAGCAGGGGATCAAATACTTTTTTCCCTCACTGTATGTATATATTCTTACATTTACATTTACATTTTAGTCATTTAGCAGACGCTCTTATCCAGAGCAACTTACAGTTAGTGAGTGCATACATTATATTTTTTCATACTGCCCCCCCGTGGGAATCGAACCCAGAACCCTGGCGTTGCAAACGCCATTCCCTCCCCTACCCTGGACGACGCTGGGCCAATTGTGCGCCGCCCCATGGGTCTCCCGGTCGCGGCCGGCTACGACAGAGCCTGGATTCGAATCAGGATCTCTAGAGGCACAGCTAGCACTGCGATGCAGTGCCTTAGACCACTGCGCCACTCGGGAGGATTCTTAAATCCCATTCCTTACTTTTTTTGTGTGTATTGGGTATATGTTGTGAAATTGTTAGATATTACTGCACTGTCGAAGCTAGAAGCACAAGCATTTCGCTACATCCGCTATAACATCTGCTAAACACGTGTATGTGACAAAAAAAATTTGATTTGATTTGAGTAATTATCTTTTGGTTTTCTCATAATTTGGTTGGGTCTAAATGTGTTGCTGTCCTGGGGTTCTGTGGGGTCTGTTTGTGTTTGTGTACAGAGCCCCAGAACCAGCTGGCTCTGTAGGTGATTGCTTTGTTATGGAAGGTTTGGGCATCGCTTCCTTTTAAATGGTTGTAGAATTTAACTGTTATTTTATTTGACCTTTTTTGGAACACCATTATTTTTGTCCTACTGGGATTAACTTTCAGGGCCCAGGTCTGACAGAATATGTGCAGAATATCTAGGTGCTGCTGTAGGCCCTCCTTGGTTGGGGACAGACGCACCAGATCATCAGCAAACAGTAGACATTTGACTTCAGATTCTAGTAGGGTGAGGCGTGGTGCTGCAGACTGTTCTAATGCCCTCGCCAATTCATTGATATACAGCTCTGGAAAAAAGTAAGAGACCACTGCAAAATGATCAGTTTCTCTGGTTTTACTATTTATAGGTATGTGTTTGGGTAAAAATAACATTTTTGTTTTATTCTATAAACTACCGACAACATTTCTCCCAAATTCCAAATAAAATATTGTCATTTAGAGCATTTATTTGCAGAAAATGACAACTGGTCAAAAGAACAAAAAAAGATCCAGTGTTGTCAGACCTCGATTAATGCAAAGAAAATAAGTTCATGTTCATTTTTAAACAACACAATACTAATGTTTTAACTTAGGAAGAGTTCAGAAATCAATATTTGGTGGAATAACCCTGATTGTCAATCAACGCTTTCATGCGTCTTGGCATGCTCTCCACCAGTCTTTCACATTGATGTTGGGTGACTTTATGCCACTCCTGGCGCAAAAACTCAAGCAGCTCGGCTTTGTTTGATAGCTTGTGACCATCCATCTTCCTCTTGATCACATTCCAGAAGTTTTCAATGGGGTTCAGGTCTGAAGATTGGGCTGGCCATGACAGGGTCTTGATCTGGTGGTCCTCCATCCACACCTTGATTGACCTGGCTGTGTGGCATGGCGCATTGTCCTGCTGGAAAAACCAATCCTCAGAGTTGGGGAACAACGTCAGAGCAAAAGGAAGCAAGTTTTCTTCCAGGACAACCTTGTACGTGGCTTGATTCATGCGTCCTTCACAAAGACAAATCTGCCCGATTCCAGCCTTGCTGAAGCACCCCCAGATCATCACCGATCCTCCACCAAATTTCACAGTGGGTGCGAGACACTGTGGCTTGTAGGCCTCTCCAGGTCTCCGTCTAACCATTAGACGACCAGGTGTTGGGCAAAGCTGAAAATTGGACTCATCAGAGAAGATGACCTTACTCCAGTCCTCTACGGTCCAATCCTTACGGTCTTTTGCAAACCTCAGCCTTGCTCTTCTTCGCTTCTAATTGATGAAGGGCTTTTTTCTAGCTTTGCACGACTTCAGCCCTGCCCCTAGGAGCCTGTTTCGAACCATCCTCGCCGTGCACTTCACCCCAGCTGCCGTTTGCCATTCTTTTTGTAGGTCACTTGATGTCATCCCTACGGTTGTTGAGTGTCATTCGAATGAGTTGGCGGTCATCCCGGTCAGTAGAGAGTCGTTTTCGCCCTCTGCCGGTCTGTAGCTTTGTTGTCCCCAATGTCTGCTGCTTGACCTTGTTCTTATGAACCGCCGTCTTTTACATTTTAAGGATGGAAGCAACCTGACGCTCACTGTATCCCTCTGCCAGTAAAGCCAGAATTGAACCCTTCTTTTCCTCACTCAAAACTTTCCTTTTCAACTCTTTTGGCATGGTCAATAGTTATTTTTTTGATTCATATTACTTTTGAGGTACTATTAGCACTGTTTTTACCATCCAGCTGCTCCTATTGCAAGAGGATAGTGATGACCACAGCAGTGGTTTTTATACTTTTCCTCGTTAAATAAGATTTGGTCCAGGTGATCACCTAATCAGTACCTAATTCAGTAGAATGAGGTGTGCCTGTGTTGGAATTCAACAGACACTGGAATGGAATGGCCGTCAAACATGTAGAGATGCAGATTTAAGAAAAATGTGCAGTGGCCTCTTAATTTTTTCCACAGCTGTATATGTTGAAGAGAGTTGGGCTCAAGCTGCATCCCTGTCTCACCCCACGGCCCTGAGGAAAGAAACGTGTGTGTTTATTGCCAATTTGAACTGCATACTTGTTGTTTATGTACATTTATTTTATAATATCGTATGTTTCCCCCCACCCCCAAAACTGTTTTCCATCAATTTATTGAGTCAAAATCGTTTTTTTTTTTTTTTTTTTATCATCAACAAAGCATGAGAAGACTTTGCCTTTGTTTTGGTTTGTTTGTCAATAAGGGTGTGCAGGGTGTGTACGTGGTCTGTCGTATGGTATTTTGGTAAGAAGCCAATTTGCCATTTGCTCAGGACATTGTTTTCACTGAGGAAATGTTGGAGTCAGCTGTTGATGATAATGCAGAGGATTTGTCAGAGTTGACTGATTCCATTGTAATTATTGGGGTCAGATTTGTCTCCACTTTTGTGGATTGAGGTGATCAGACCTTAGTTCAAAATATTGGGGAAGATGCCAGAGCTGAGGATGATGTTAAAGAGTTTAAGTATAGCCTATTTGAATTTGTGATCTGTATGTTTTGTCATTTCATTGAGGATACCATCAACACCACAGGCCTTTTTGGGTTGGAGGGTTTGTATTTTATCCTGTAATTGGTAGTTTTTAATAGTTGATTCTAAGATTTGTATTTGATGATATATATGTTTTTGCTGTTTGTTCTTTGTCATAGAGCCAAAAGATTGGAGAAGTGGTTTATCCATACATCTCAGTTTTGGATAGAGAACTCTTCGTGTTGTTCTTTGTTTAGTGTGTTCCAATTTTCCCAGAAGTGGTTAGATTCTATGGATTCTTCAATTACATTGAGCTGATTTCTGACATGCTGTTCCTTCTTTTTCCATAGTGTATTTCTGTATTGTTTTAGTGATTCACCATAGTGAAGGCGTAGGCTCAGGTTTTCTGGGACTCTGTGTTTTTGGTTGGATAGGTTTCTCAATTTCTTTCTTTAGGTTTTTACATTCTCATCAAACCATTTCTCATTGTTGTTAGTTTTCTTAGGTTTTTTGGTAGAATTGTTTTAATGTGATATTTTAGCTGAGAGGTCCAATATACTGTTCAGGCATCCTACTGCTAAGTTTACACCTTCACTATTGCAGGAAAACATTTAGTCCAGGAAGTTGTCTAGGAGGGATTGGATTTGTTGTTGCCCAATAGTTTTTTGGTAGGTTTCCACACTACCCTCCTTCCATTTATAGTATTTCTTAGAGCATGCAGTTTGTTCGGTTCTGATACCTCACGGTTGAGTATTGCTCTGTTCAAGTAGATTGTGATTTGGCTGTGGTCTGATAGGGGTGTTATTTGGCTGACTGTGAACGCTCTGAGAGACTCTGGGTTGATGTCAGTGATAAAGTAGTCTACAGTATTACTGCCAAGGGATGAGTTGTAGGTGTACCTACCATAGGAGTCTCCTCGAAGCCTACCATTGACTATGTACAGACCCAGCGTGAGACAGAGCTGCAGGAGTTGTGACCCGTTTTTGTTGGTTATGTTGTCGTAGTTGTGTCTTGGGGGGCATATTTGGGAGGGAATGCTGTCACCTCCAGGTAGGTGTTTGTCCCCCTGTGTGCTGAGGGTGTCAGGTTCTTGTCCAGTTCTGGCATTTAGGTCGCCACAGACTAGTACATGTCCCTGGGCCTGGAAATGGTTGATCTCCCCCTCTTGGATGGAGAAGCTGTCTTCATTAAAGTATGGGGATTCTATTGGAGGGATATAGGTAGCACACAGGAGGACATTTTCTCTGTTGAGATTTACCTTTTTAATTTCTAGCCAAATGTAAAATGTTCCTGTTTTGATTAATTTAATGGAGTGAGTTAGGTCTGCTCTATACCAAATTAGCATACCCCCAGAGTCCCTTCCCTGTTTCACACCTGGTAGTTTGGTGGATGGGACTACCAGCTCTCTGTAACCTAGAGGGCAACCAATGGGTCCATCTCCATCTCTCTCTCTCTCTCTCTCTCTCTCTCTCTCTCTCTCTCTCTCTCTCTCTCTCTCTCTCTCTCTCTCTCTCTCTCTCTCTCTCTCTTTCTCTTTCTCTTTCTCAAGCTTGATCTCTCTCTCTCTCTACTCTCTTTCTGTCTTCCTCTCTCTCCCCTCTTCTCTCAGCCTCCATCCATCATCTCTCCTACATATGTACCTCGTCTTCTCATGAAAATATAAAAATATGCAAAGTGGTCTTAAAGCTCTTAACTAACTTATTATCATTATTATTACTGTGAAACACACAGGAGTTATATATCACTCAAGGACAAAGACTAGAATCAGATGGTTTAAACCATCATGCCATGAAAAATAATATACTCTATCTACCATAGTAAGTAGTCAGTCATAGTCTGTTTACCCCCACTTTACTTTAGACGCTTAGGGTGTCCGGTAGGGTGTCCGGTAGGGTGTCCGGTAGGGTGTCCGGTAGGGTGTCCGGTAGGGTGTCCGGTAGGGTGTCCGGTATGGGTTAAAGTCATGAAATCCTCTGACTGCAGAGGGATGTGTATGTGTTTGAAGCTTGTGTGGGAGAAAATTGTGTGTGTGTGTGTGTGTGTGTGTTTGCATGTGCACGCATGTGTGTGTCTCCTGTTGACTGTGTCTCTGCCTGGCTGTATGTAACTGTGTGTGTCTCCTGTTGACTGTGTCTCTGCCTGGCTGTATGTAACTGTGTGTGTCTCCTGTTGACTGTGTCTCTGCCTGGCTGTGTGTAACTGTGTGTGTCTCCTGTTGACTGTGTCTCTGCCTGGCTGTATGTAACTGTGTGTGTCTCCTGTTGACTGTGTCTCTGCCTGGCTGTATGTAACTGTGTGTGTCTCCTGTTGACTGTGTCTCTGCCTGGCTGTATGTAACTGTGTGTGTCTCCTGTTGACTGTGTCTCTGCCTGGCTGTATGTAACTGTGTGTGTCTCCTGTTGACTGTGTCTCTGCCTGGCTGTATGTAACTGTGTGTGTCTCCTGTTGACTGTGTCTCTGCCTGGCTGTATGTAACTGTGTGTGTCTCCTGTTGACTGTGTCTCTGCCTGGCTGTGTGTAACTGTGTGTGTCTGGCGGGGTCTTGGGGTGATGACTGGCTGTGTGTAACTGTGTGTGTCTGGCGGGGTCTTGGGGTGATGACTGTTTGAAGAGCTGTAACTGTCACAACGGAGCCAACGGAGCCCAGTACACAACGGAGCCCAGTACACAACGGAGCCAACGGAGCCCAGTACACAACGGAGCCAACGGAGCCCAGTACACAACGGAGCCAACGGAGCCCAGTACACAACGGAGCCCAGTACACAACGGAGCCAACGGAGCCCAGTACACAACGGAGCCCAGTACACAACGGAGCCAACGGAGCCCAGTACACAACGGAGCCCAGTACACAACGGAGCCAACGGAGCCCAGTACACAACGGAGCCCAGTACACAACGGAGCCCAGTACACAACAGAGCCAACGGAGCCCAGTACACAACGGAGCCCAGTACACAACGGAGCCCAGTACACAACGGAGCCCAGTACACAACGGAGCCCAGTACACAACGGAGCCAACGGAGCCCAGTACACAACGGAGCCCAGTACACAACGGAGCCAACGGAGCCCAGTACACAACGGAGCCAACGGAGCCCAGTACACAACGGAGCCAACGGAGCCCAGTACACAACGGAGCCAACGGAGCCCAGTACACAACGGAGCCCAGTACACAACGGAGCCAACAGAGCCCAGTACACAACGGAGCCCAGTACACAACGGAGCCCAGTACACAACGGAGCCCAGTACACAACGGAGCCAACGGAGCCCAGTACACAACGGAGCCCAGTACACAACGGAGCCCAGTACACAACGGAGCCAACGGAGCCCAGTACACAACGGAGCCAACGGAGCCCAGTACACAACGGAGCCAACGGAGCCCAGTACACAACGGAGCCCAGTACACAACGGAGCCAACGGAGCCCAGTACACAACGGAGCCAACTGAGCCCAGTACACAACGGAGCCAACGGAGCCCAGTACACAACGGAGCCAACGGAGCCCAGTACACAACGGAGCCCAGTACACAACGGAGCCAACGGAGCCCAGTACACAACGGAGCCAACGGAGCCCAGTACACAACGGAGCCAACGGAGCCCAGTACACAACGGAGCCAACAGAGCCCAGTACACAACGGAGCCAACGGAGCCCAGTACACAACGGAGCCAACCGTGCCCAGTACACAACGGAGCCAACAGAGCCCAGTACACAACGGAGCCAACGGAGCCCAGTACACAACGGAGCCAACAGAGCCCAGTACACAACGGAGCCAACGGAGCCCAGTACACAACGGAGCCAACAGAGCCCAGTACACAACGGAGCCCAGTACACAACGGAGCCCAGTACACAACGGAGCCAACGGAGCCCAGTACACAACGGAGCCAACGGAGCCCAGTACACAATGGAGCCAACGGAGCCCAGTACACAACGGAGCCCAGTACACAACGGAGCCAACGGAGCCCAGTACACAACGGAGCCCAGTACACAACGGAGCCCAGTACACAACGGAGCCCAGTACACAGCGGAGCCAACGGAGCCCAGTACACAACGGAGCCCAGTACACAACGGAGCCCAGTACACAACGGAGCCCAGTACACAACGGAGCCAACGGAGCCCAGTACACAACGGAGCCCAGTACACAACGGAGCCCAGTACACAACGGAGCCCAGTACACAACGGAGCCAACGGAGCCCAGTACACAACGGAGCCCAGTACACAACGGAGCCCAGTACACAACGGAGCCCAGTACACTGCTAGTAATGGGGAGTATAGATGTAGCTCAGGCTGGAAGGGACTCCAATGCACACAGCATCAGTTTCCTAGTGTGTATGTCTGTCTGTCTCTGTGTGTGTGTGATGCGTCTGTGCGTCTGTGTGTCAGTTTGTGAGTGCAGGCGTAGTCCTGGTGTAGGGCTCATAGCGCACAGCACAGCCATCAGCTCACACACAGGGACATCTACTGGCAGTCCAATGGTTCTGCAGCAGAGAGAGACACAGGGACATCTACTGGCAGTCCAATGGTTCTGCAGCAGAGAGAGACACAGTGACATCTACTGGCAGTCCAATGGTACTGCAGCAGAGAGAGACACAGTGACATCTACTGGCAGTCCAATGGTACTGCAGCAGAGAGAAACACAGTGACATCTACTGGCAGACAGACAGTGGTCAAAGGTTTTGAGAATGACACAAATATTAATTTTCACAAAGTCTGCTGCCTCAGTTTTTATGATGGCAATTTGCTAATACTATAGAATGTTATGAAGAGTGATCAGATTAATTGCAATTAATTGCAAAGTCCCTCTTTGCCATGAAAATGAACTTAATCCCCCAAAAACATTTCCATCATCATCACCAATCATGTCAGTGATTCTGTCGTTAACACAGGTGAGAGTGTTGACGAGGACAAGGCTGGAGATCACTCTGTCATGCTGATTGAGTTAGAATAACAGACTGAAAGCTTTAAAAGGAGGGTGGTTTTTTAAATCATTGTTCTTCCTCTGTTAACCATGGTTACCAGCAAGGAAACAAAAAGGGCTTCACAGACAAGGATATTGCTGCTAGTAAGATTGCACCTAAATCAACCATTTATTGGATCATCAATAACTTCAAGGAGAGAGGTTCGATTGTTGTGAAGAAGGCTTCAGGGCGCCCAAGAAAGTCCAGCAAGCGCCAGGACCGTCTCCTAAAGGCAGGTGTGAGTGCATCTGCACACACATTGAGGCAAAGACTTTTGGAGGATGGCCTGGTGTCAAGAAGGGCAGCGAGGACGCCACTTCTCTCCAGGAAAAACATCAGGGACAGACTGATATTCTGCAAAAGGTACAGGGATTGGACTGCTGAGGACTGGGGTAAAGTAATTTTCTCTGATGAATCCCCTTTCCGATTGTTTGGGGCATCCGGAAAAAAGCTTGTCCGGAGAAGACAAGGTGAGCGCTACCATCAGTCCTGTGTCATGCCAACAGTAAAGCATCCTGAGACCATTCATGTGTGGGGTTGCTTCTCAGCCAAGGGAGTGGGCTCACTCACAATTGTGCCTAAGAACACAGCCATGAATAAAGAATGGTACCAACACATCCTCAGAGAGCAACTTCTCCCAACCATCCAAGAACAGTTTGGTGACGAGCACCTTGCCATAAGGCAAAAGTGATAACTAAGTGGCTCGGGGAACAAAACATCGACATTTTGGGTCCATGGCCAGGAAACTCCCCAGACCTTAATCCCATTGAGAACTTGTGGTCAATCCTCAAGAGGCGGGTGGACAAACAAAAACCCACAACTTCTGACAAACTCCAAGCATTGATTATTCAAGAATGGGCTCCCATCAGTCAGGATGTGGCCCAGAAGTTAATTGACAGCATGCCAGGGCGGATTGCAGAGGTCTTGAAAAAAGAAGGGTCAACACTGCAAATATTGACTCTTTGCATAAACGTAATGTAATTGTCAATAAAAGCCTTTGACACTTATGGAATGCTTCTAATTATACTTCAGTATACCATAGTAATATCTGACAAAAATATCTAAAAACACTGAAGCAGCAAACTTTGTGAAGACCAATACTTGTGTCATTCTCAAAACTTTTGACCACAACTGTACTGTTTAATAGTCTAGTGGGATACAATACACACATGGTATATTATATCATATTAAATTATATAATATAATTGCACCATTGAATAAACTAAGGCCATTGTAGGATCCTCATCAGTCACATATTATAAAGGGAATTAGAGAATTGAGGAGAATTAGATGGACTATCAACATTGTCTCTGATGTTGATACCACAGCCTACCATGGCTCCATCTCCATTGTACACTGCTCAAAAAAAATTAAGGGAACACTTAAACAACACAATGTAACTACAAGTCAATCACACTTCTGTGAAATCAAACTGTCCACTTAGGAAGCAACACTGATTGACAATACATGTCACATGCTGTTGTGCAAATGGAATAGACAACAGGTGGAAATTATAGGCAATTAGCAAGACACCGCCAATAAAGGACTGGTTTTGCAGGTGGTGACCACAGACCACTTCTCAGTTCCTATGCTTCCTGGCTGATGTTTTGGTCACTTTTGAATGCTGGCGGTGCTTTCACTCTAGTGGTAGCATGAGACGGAGTCTACAACCCACACAAGTGGCTCAGGTAGTGCAGCTCATCCAGGATGGCACATCAATGCGAGCTGTGGCGAGAAGGTTTGCTGTGTCTGTCAGCGTAGTGTCCAGAGCATGGAGGCGCTACCAGGAGACAGGCCAGTACATCAGGAGATGTGGAGGAGGCCGTAGGAGGGCAACAACCCAGCAGCAGGACTGCTACCTCCGCCTTTGTGCAAGGAGGAGCAGGAGGAGCACTGCCAGAGCCCTGCAAAATGACATCCAGCAGGCCACAAATGTGCATGTGTCTGCTCAAACGGTCAGAAACAGACTCCATGAGGGTGGTATGAGGGCCCGACGTCCACAGGTGGGGGTTGTGCTTACAGCCCAACACCGTGCAGGACGTTTGGCATTTGCCAGAGAACACCAAGATTGGCAAATTCGCCACTGGCGCCCTGTGCTCTTCACAGATGAAAGCAGGTTCACACTGAGCACATGTGACAGACGTGACAGAGTCTGGAGACGCCGTGGAGAACGTTCTGCTGCCTGCAACATCCTCCAGCATGACCGGTTTGGCGGTGGGTCAGTCATGGTGTGGGGTGGCATTTCTTTTGGGGGCCGCACAGCCCTCCATGTGCTCGCCAGAGGTAGCCTGACTGCCATTAGGTACCGAGATGAGATCCTCAGACCCATTGTGAGACCATATGCTGGTGCGGTTTGCCCTGGGTTCCTCCTAATGCAAGACAATGCTAGACCTCATGTGGCTGGAGTGTGTCAGCAGTTCCTGCAAGAGGAAGGTATTGACCTGAATCCAATTGAGCACATCTGGGACATCATGTCTCGCTCCATCCACCAACGCCACGTTGCACCACAGACTGTCCAGGAGTTGGCGGATGCTTTAGTCCAGGTCTGGGAGGAGATCCCTCAGGAGACCATCCGCCACCTCATCAGGAGCATGCCCAGGCGTTGTAGGGAGGTCATACAGGCACGTGGAGGCCACACACACTACTGAGCATCATCTTGACTTGTTTTAAGGACATTACATCAAAGTTGGATCAGCCTGTAGTGTGGTTTTCCACTTTAATTTTGAGGGTGACTCCAAATCCAGACCTCCATGGGTTGATAAATTTGATTTCCATTGATAATTTTTGTGTGATTTTGTTGTCAGCACATTCAACTATGTAAAGAAAAAAGTTTTTAATAAGATTATTTCATTCATTCAGATCTAGGATGTGTTATTTTAGTGTTCCCTTTATTTTTTTGAGCAGTGTATTTCAGTCCTTACTGGGCTGCAATGGCTTGTGACTTGTGGTGTTCTCTGTGGTTTGGTGGAGTTCTTTGTGGTTTGGTGGTGTTCTCTGTGGTTTGGTGTGTATGTGGTACATGTAGTGAAGCAATGTTGATGTCTCTGTTGAATCTCACCCAGTGTTGTATGATGCATTATGATGAGTGAGCTCTTTTCCTGCATTATGATTTGTTGGATCAGTGACACTGATGCTGACTATCTCTCTGTCTGACTATCTCTCTCTGTCGAACTATCTCTCTCTGTCGGACTCTCTCTCTGTCAGACTATCTCTCTGATGCTGACTATCTCTGATGCTGACTGTCTCTCTGATGCTGACTATCTCTCTGATGCTGACTATCTTTCTGAAGCTGACTATCTCTGTCTGACTATCTCTCTCTCTGATGCTGACTATCTATCTGTCTGACTATCTTTGTCTGACTGTCTCTCTGACACTGACTATCTCTCTGTTTGACTATCTCTCTCTCTGATGCTGACTATCTATCTGTCTGACTATCTCTGTCTGACTGTCTCTCTGATGCTGACTATCTCTCTGATGCTGACTATCTCTCTGTCTCTCTGATGCTGACTATCTCTCTGTCTGACTATCTCTGTCTGACTATCTCTCTGTCTGACTATCTCTCTGTCTCTCTGATGCTGACTATCTCTCTGTC
The DNA here is from genome assembly GCF_964263955.1 of Coregonus lavaretus. Lineage (NCBI taxonomy): Eukaryota > Metazoa > Chordata > Actinopteri > Salmoniformes > Salmonidae > Coregonus > Coregonus lavaretus. The sequence continues at coordinate 46,928 of NW_028159128.1, forward strand.
TGACTATTCTCTGTTGGACTATTCTCTATCTGACTATCTCTCTGATGTTGACTATCTCTCTGTCTGACTATCTCTGTCTGACTATCTCTCTGTGTGACTATCTCTCTGTTTCTCAGATGCTGACTATCTCTCTGTCTGACTATCTCTGTCTGACTGTCTCTCTGATGCTGACTATCTCTCTGATGCTGACTATCTCTCTGACTCTCTGATGCTGACTATCTCTCTCTGACTATATCTTTCTCTCTGATGCTGACTATCTCTCTGTCTGACTATCTCTGTCTGACTATCTCTCTGTCTGACTATCTCTCTGTTTCTCAGATGCTGACTATCTCTATGTCTATCTGACTATTTATATGATGCTGAATATCTTTCTGTCTTACTATCTGATGCTGACTATCTCTGTCTGGCTATCTCTCTTTCTGACTCTGTCTGACGATCTCTCTGATGCTGACGATCTCTCTGATGCTGACGATCTCTCTGATGCTGACGATCTCTCTGATGCTGACGATCTCTCTGATGCTTACTGTCGTGACGTGACCTAACATTAATCTGATGACTGATATTTCTCTAATTATCTAACTATGTTTAATTGTTACCCGATGAAATTAATCATGTAACAATGAACTCATTAGGATTTGGGGTACCACGGAATAAGTTGTTTAACGAGTTACCATCTCCCGAATTAAACTCCAGAAGATATATAGATATCTATTACGTCAACAGCCACTTATTAATCATTACCTCGTATCATGTCATTCTGAATGTCGCATATTCCTTGCATCTGCACAAACCCCAGCTTTACTGATCATTCCGTACCACACATTGATTTAATTATTTATTTACTAACTAACTAAATGATAACACAGGATACACACACACAATATAGGTTATTGATTAGAAACTTAATACGATGGAAACAGGTCCCTAGCGGACTAACAGCAACATGACTGCTTGTTTACCAGAAGAGGGAGGAGTAGAGAGAGAGAGCGAAAGAGAGACACAACACTTATACATTTGGAAACTACGCTCACGATAATCATAATACTTTGCACCCTAACCGCCGCCCGTTTGAAGTCATGAATGTATTTACGTGTCTGAATGTCTTCCTTCTTCGTTTTATCTCTGTTGGACCTAAGCCTTCTCGGAAAGGGGTTCGGTTGGGCCTTCTCTCGAACTTGGAGTGTAAGTCTCTGATTGTCCACCAGAGGTCACAATGTCCTTCTTAGTTGTCCGTGGCTTCAATGACTGGTCATGTAGTCTGGGCGAAAACCAACAGGGTGGTGTTTCCTTTCACTTGTTCTGGAAGAGTGGTCCTCTGAAGACAGCTAATCAGCCGTGTCGATGATCCCCAGTGAGGTGATGAGACCAGTGTAGTAGACGATGGCTTGAAGAGAGTAACAGGATGGTCCCACTTAAATTCACCTTCTTAGATACAGTACTTAGAACAGCTACTCAGACGTAACATTGATTGTTAGAGAGGCGATGCTGAATATTTCTCTGATGTTGACTATCTCTTTGATGCTAACTATCTCTCTGATGCTGACTATCTCTCTGACGCTGACTATCTCTCTCTCTGACTATCTCACTGGCTCTCAGATGCTGACTATCTCTCTGACGCTGACTATCTCTCTGTCTGACTATCTCACTGGCTCTCTGATGCTGACTATCTCTCTGTCGGACTATCTCACTGGCTCTCTGATGCTGACTATCTCTCTGACGGACTATCTCACTGATGCTGACTATCTCTCTGTCGGACTATCTCACTGGCTCTCTGATGCTGACTATCTCTCTGTCGGACTATCTCACTGGCTCTCTGATGCTGACTATCTCTATGTCGGACTATCTCTCTGATGCTGACTATCTCTATGTCGGACTATCTCTCTGATGCTGACTATCTCTATGTCGGACTATCTCTCTGATGCTGACTATCTCTATGTCGGACTATCTCTCTGATGCTGACTATCTCTCTGTCTGACTATCTCACTGGCTCTCTGATGCTGACTATCTCTATGTCGGACTATCTCTCTGATGCTGACTATCTCTATGTCGGACTATCTCTCTGATGCTGACTATCTCTATGTCGGACTATCTCTCTGATGCTGACTATCTCTATGTCGGACTATCTCTCTGATGCTGACTATCTCTATGTCGGACTATCTCTCTGATGCTGACTATCTCTATGTCGGACTATCTCTCTGATGCTGACTATCTCTATGTCGGACTATCTCTCTGATGCTGACTATCTCTATGTCGGACTATCTCTCTGATGCTGACTATCTCTATGTCGGACTATCTCTCTGATGCTGACTATCTCTATGTCGGACTATCTCTCTGATGCTGACTATCTCTATGTCGGACTATCTCACTGATGCTGACTATCTCTATGTCGGACTATCTCACTGATGCTGACTATCTCTATGTCGGACTATCTCTCTGATGCTGACTATCTCTATGTCGGACTATCTCTCTGATGCTGACTATCTCTATGTCGGACTATCTCTCTGATGCTGACTATCTCTATGTCGGACTATCTCTCTGATGCTGACTATCTCTATGTCGGACTATCTCTCTGATGCTGACTATCTCTATGTCGGACTATCTCTCTGATGCTGACTATCTCTATGTCGGACTATCTCTCTGATGCTGACTATCTCTATGTCGGACTATCTCTCTGATGCTGACTATCTCTATGTCGGACTATCTCTCTGATGCTGACTATCTCTATGTCGGACTATCTCTCTGATGCTGACTATCTCTATGTCGGACTATCTCTCTGATGCTGACTATCTCTATGTCGGACTATCTCTCTGATGCTGACTATCTCTATGTCGGACTATCTCTCTGATGCTGACTATCTCTATGTCGGACTATCTCTCTGATGCTGACTATCTCTATGTCGGACTATCTCTCTGATGCTGACTATCTCTATGTCGGACTATCTCTCTGATGCTGACTATCTCTATGTCGGACTATCTCTCTGATGCTGACTATCTCTATGTCGGACTATCTCTCTGATGCTGACTATCTCTATGTCGGACTATCTCTCTGATGCTGACTATCTCTATGTCGGACTATCTCTCTGATGCTGACTATCTCTATGTCGGACTATCTCACTGATGCTGACTATCTCTATGTCGGACTATCTCACTGATGCTGACTATCTCTATGTCGGACTATCTCTCTGATGCTGACTATCTCTATGTCGGACTATCTCACTGATGCTGACTATCTCTATGTCGGACTATCTCTCTGATGCTGACTATCTCTATGTCGGACTATCTCTCTGATGCTGACTATCTCTATGTCGGACTATCTCTCTGATGCTGACTATCTCTATGTCGGACTATCTCTCTGATGCTGACTATCTCTATGTCGGACTATCTCTCTGATGCTGACTATCTCTATGTCGGACTATCTCTCTGATGCTGACTATCTCTATGTCGGACTATCTCTCTGATGCTGACTATCTCTATGTCGGACTATCTCTCTGATGCTGACTATCTCTATGTCGGACTATCTCTCTGATGCTGACTATCTCTATGTCGGACTATCTCTCTGATGCTGACTATCTCTATGTCGGACTATCTCTCTGATGCTGACTATCTCTATGTCGGACTATCTCTCTGATGCTGACTATCTCTATGTCGGACTATCTCTCTGATGCTGACTATCTCTATGTCGGACTATCTCACTGATGCTGACTATCTCTATGTCGGACTATCTCACTGATGCTGACTATCTCTATGTCGGACTATCTCTCTGATGCTGACTATCTCTATGTCGGACTATCTCTCTGATGCTGACTATCTCTATGTCGGACTATCTCACTGATGCTGACTATCTCTATGTCGGACTATCTCTCTGATGCTGACTATCTCTATGTCGGACTATCTCACTGATGCTGACTATCTCTATGTCGGACTATCTCTCTGATGCTGACTATCTCTATGTCGGACTATCTCTCTGATGCTGACTATCTCTATGTCGGACTATCTCTCTGATGCTGACTATCTCTATGTCGGACTATCTCTCTGATGCTGACTATCTCTATGTCGGACTATCTCTCTGATGCTGACTATCTCTATGTCGGACTATCTCTCTGATGCTGACTATCTCTATGTCGGACTATCTCTCTGATGCTGACTATCTCTATGTCGGACTATCTCTCTGATGCTGACTATCTCTATGTCGGACTATCTCTCTGATGCTGACTATCTCTATGTCGGACTATCTCTCTGATGCTGACTATCTCTATGTCGGACTATCTCTCTGATGCTGACTATCTCTATGTCGGACTATCTCTCTGATGCTGACTATCTCTATGTCGGACTATCTCTCTGATGCTGACTATCTCTATGTCGGACTATCTCTCTGATGCTGACTATCTCTATGTCGGACTATCTCTCTGATGCTGACTATCTCTATGTCGGACTATCTCTCTGATGCTGACTATCTCTATGTCGGACTATCTCTCTGATGCTGACTATCTCTATGTCGGACTATCTCTCTGATGCTGACTATCTCTATGTCGGACTATCTCTCTGATGCTGACTATCTCTATGTCGGACTATCTCTCTGATGCTGACTATCTCTATGTCGGACTATCTCTCTGATGCTGACTATCTCTATGTCGGACTATCTCTCTGATGCTGACTATCTCTATGTCGGACTATCTCTCTGATGCTGACTATCTCTATGTCGGACTATCTCTCTGATGCTGACTATCTCTATGTCGGACTATCTCACTGATGCTGACTATTTCTCTGTCTGTCTCTCTGTCTAAATATTCTCTCTCTCCCTCACCCCTCACTCACTCCGCCTCCTCTCTCTCTCTCTTCACCTCTCCCATCACTCACTCCCTCCCTCTCTCTCGTTCTCCCTTACCTCTCCCTTCACTAACCCCCCCTCTCTCGCTCACTCTCTCTCACTCCCCCTCTCTCTGCCATCTCTACCTCACCATCACTCACTCCCCCCTCTCTTTGCCTCTCCCTCACCTCACCCCTTCCCTCTCTGTCTCTCACTCACTCCCCCCTCTCTCTGCCTCTCTCTCTCCCTCACAATACCTTCACTCTCTCTCCCTCACCCCTACCCTCACTCTCTCTCCCTCACCCCTACCCTCACTCTCTCTCCCTCACCCCTCCCCTCACTCTCTCTTTCTCCCTCACCCCTTCCCTCACTCTCTCTCGCTCTCCCTCACCCATCGCCCTTCACTCACTCTGCCTCCCTAACCCCCCCCCACCCCACCAGGTTGTCCATTAGGGTTCTATGGTAGAGACTGTACAGAGGTGTGTAGTTGTCAGAATGGCGGAAACTGTGATCACATGACAGGACAGTGTTCCTGTCTCACCGGCTTCATTGGGACCAGCTGTGAACAGAGTGAGTGGAACATCTATACATATCTCCTTAATCTATTTGGTGCTGGTCCCCATTGCAACTGAATGCATCAGGAAATGAATTGACCAATCAGTCTTATTCTGTCTGCTCCTGTATCTTACTGCTCTACCCATTCTCCCACTCTGTCACGACTTTACGGTGTGTGTGATTTCTCCCCTCTCAGAGTGTCCCCCTGGTAC
>NW_028159127.1:5000-34826 GCF_964263955.1 Coregonus lavaretus
CCTTGGCTCACTGGCCACTTGAGGTTCAATTAACTAAACATTGGCAAGAAGGTTGACAGTACAACCTTTCACAGTTGTTTTTCTGCTCCGGAGCCTTCGTGGGGATATCCCTGACTTGTAGTTCATTGGAGGGCCATTAATAATGGGAGATTTTATTTTGGAGGTCCCAAAAGCTCATTGCAAATAGCCTTCATTATTTGTGATTATCTATAGCTCAATATATCTAACCACCCTTAAAAACGAAATCAAACCTTTAAAAACAAGATTCAACCACATAACATTTGACAATCCCCATAACTCAAGATGCATTCAAACACAGGTTGCCCTCACAAAACTCAAATTACCCACAATGCCCCTCCCCTAGCCCCGATTCCTCACCTCCTCTCCGCTGCGGTAGATGAGCAGGTCAAAGGGGATGGCCGCCACCATATCAATGAGGAACCAGCCCTTGAAGTAGTGGACCGCTATCCTCAGTGGGGCGCTGACCACCTCGTCGTTAACGTTGACGTACGTGGTCCTGAAGTTGATGACGATATCCACGATGAACATGATGTCCACGATGAGGTCGACCACATTGAGCGGCGAGCACGAGTAGCCACAGTTCACCATGGCGGCCTCCTCCTGGTCGTGGAGGAGGAAGGCGGCGGAGTAGGGGGTCAAGATGGCCGTGTAGATGACCAGCAGCAGGATGAGCCAGTCCCACACCGCCTTGAAGGGGCTGTAGTGGAGAATGGTCCACTTGTGGATGCGAGGCGCCTGGAGCTTGTACTCTGGGAGGACATCGGCACCCAGCGACAGCACCTGGCAGGAGAGAGTGAGAGGGGTTTGCCTTTCTGATCAGGTAGTTGGATCAATATGATAGCGTTATACAGAGAGAGAGAGAGAGAGAGAAAGAGAAAGAGAGAGAGAGAGAGAGAGAGAGAGAGAGAGAGAGAGAGAGAGAGAGAGAGAGAGAGAGAGAGAGAGAGAGAGACAGAGAGACACTCAAGTGTTAACATAAATAATGGCACACTGCCTTTTCAGAAATGAAACAACAGATGTCATTCCTAAATAAAAATGAAAACAAAAATAAAAATAAAAATAAATAAAAATACAAAAAAACATATACATTCAACTCATTTCATCAACAAAAAATAGTTTCCCCTCCTCCACAAAACAAACCGCTCCTTCGTAGGCCCACTTCTCCTCAAACAATGGGAGATCTTTTACCGCCGAGAAGAACTCAAAATCCACTTTTATTCTCGCTTTCACTAATCCTTTAAAAACACATTTTACATCCTGCCCATATCCCGTTTCTATCTTATGTTTCCTACTCAGAAAAATTGACATCTTAGCTTGTCCCAAAATAAAATGTAACAGTTGACATTTTATTTTCTGTTGCTTACTATATTGAAACTCCAAAATAAAAACAGTGTTATTGAAAATCTCCCCTACAGCTTTAAACAAAGACTCCAGCATTTCCAAGATAGGTTTTATCCTCTCACACTCCATAAAACAGTGAAAAATGGTTTCTCTTATACTACAAAAAAGACATCCATCTCCAACATCTGAGTTAATAACAGATGCAAAAGCATTAACTGCAATGATGCCATGCAAAACCCTCCATTGCATGTCCCCAATACCCTTTTGTAATGGTGGCTTGTACAGTGCTCTCCATGCTGGCTTTACCTTGTCATCAATGCCCAATTTTACCCTCCATGGAGTGTCTTTTCTATTCTTCAATTTATCTTTGTTCAAAACCTTGACACACCCCCTATATAAGTCTTTCCCATTCACCTCATCCAAACCCACCTCTTCCAACCCTCTCAAATCCAGTAATAACGCCTTTCTTTCTGACTCTGGGATATTGGGTGTAATCCCTAGTCTTGGAAATGAGACGTCTTCATCTTGTACCTTCTTCTTGTGACTATTCAGCATACCCCACTCTTCTGCTGACAGAGCCTTCCTGCAGCTTCCCAGCAGTTGTCCGACAATCCTTTCCGACTTCACCCCCAAATGTTCAGCCACCCGTCTTCTATCCATTAAGGCGGGCCCAGCCATGGCCATTAACTGTTTTAAGGTGATGATTTTGCCCTTCACCAGAATCTTGGAGAAATGTGGAACAGCTGCAGTTGTAGAATCCAGTCTTGCCCCATACACCAGAGGTTCCTCCAGCAGCCAATGCACTGACTCCGCTGGAGTGTGTCTGGCCACCTTCATTATGCTCCACACCCTAAGAAGGCCTCTGTAAAACGGAGAGACTCCCTCCCTAGAAATCTGGCTACTATCAACCAAAAATAAAGCCTTCTTTAAACCTAATCCCCCAACCTGCTATAATACAAGACCTGCCATCCCTCTCCAAACCACATTTTCCGGTCCATAAAGCAACCTTTGAATAAACTGAAACCGGAAAGCAGCAGCCCTACTAGCAAGATGTACAAGACCTTGTCCCCCCTCCTCTTTTGACAAATACAAAACACTTTGTGGAACCCAATGATATTTATCCCAAAAGAAATCCACAATAATTGCCTGTATCTTAGCCAGAAGGCCAGATGGTGGCTCTAAAACTGACAACCGATGCCACAGTGCAGAGGCAATCACATTGTTAACTATAATAGTGTGCCCCCTATATGACATACGAGATAACAACCAACGCCATCTCCTCATCCTCCCTTCCATCATTTCAACCACCCCAATCCAATTTTTTTCCATTGTCCCCTCATATCCTAGGTACACTCCAAGATACTTAAAACCTCCCTTACACCATTCCAGCCCCCCTGGCAAAGCCATGATCCCTCCAGACCATTCTCCAATCTGTAAAGCACAACTTTCTTCCCAATTTACCTTTGCAGAGGATATTCCCCTAAAACGATCAACCATTAGACTCAAACTATCCACCACTGCTTGATTTTTCACTAAAACAACTACATCATCAGCATAGGCTGAGAGACGAATAGGAGGAATATCCTCTGAAAGGTACATTCCTTCAACGCGACTTCTAATGCTATTTAGTAGTGGCTCTATAGCGATGGCATATAACATTCCCGACAAAGAACATCCCTGCCTAATACCTCTACTCACTTTAAAAGGAGCACTCAAACCACTGTTAACTTTCAGTACACTTTCAATGTCACCATATATCACCCTGATCATGGCAATAAAACCAGAGCTGAACCCAAACGCCTCAAAAGTGTGCCAAAAGTATTGATGTTCAACTCGGGCAAATGCCTTTTCCTGATCAATTGAAATTAGACCAGCATCCAACCCAATAGCCCTAGAGACGTCCACAAAATCCAGAATCAGATAAATGTTATCCACTATCTGTCTGCCGGGAACACAGTAGGACTGGTCCGCATGTATGATTTGCCCCATCACCTCCCTCAGCCTGTTGGACAAAGCCTTGGACAGGATCTTATAATCAGTGCACAATAAAGCCACCGGCCTCCAGTTCTTCACCTCCCTAGGGTCACCCTTTTTGGGCAGTAGGGTGAGGACAGCCCTTCTGCAGCTTATTGGTAATAATAATAATAATAATACGCCATTTAGCAGACGCTTTTGTCCAAAGCGACTTACAGTCATGTGTGCATACATTTTTGTGTATGGGTGGTCCCGGGGATCGAACCCACTACCTTGGCGTTACAAGCGTCGTGCTCTACCAGCTGAGCTACAGAGGACCACACAGATTAACAGAGTTTAACCCTCCGGTTAAACTATCATTAACTACTGCTAGCCAATCCTCTCCCAACATAGCCCAAAAAGACTTAAAAAAGTCAACGGGAAGCCCATCAATGCCTGGTGCCCTTCCATTTTCCATGCCTTTTAATGCAGTGTATAGCTCCTGCAAAGACAATGGTTGCTCTAGCTCAACCTGAGCTTCTGCAGCCACCTGTGGGAGCCCATTAAGGAACTGCTGTGTCACTGTTTTATCCTCTTTGTACTCACACTTGTAGAGCTCAGCACAGAACTCTACTGCCCTCTTTCTAATTTCACTAGAGCTAGTGAGCTCCTGTCCAACAGCAGATTTGAGACAATGAATAATTCTTCTTCGTCCATTCTTTTTCTCTGAACCAATTTTTTTTGGGGGAAGAGGCATCCATTTCAGAGATTCCCTGAAACTTACTTCTCACCAATGTCCCCTGTGCTCTGATACCCAGCAGGTCTGCCAATGCAGCTTTTTTCCTCTTGAGGGCCTGAGTATGGCCTCGATCTCCTATGGTCTCAACCAACGTCATGAGTTCCACTATTTCAGTTTCTAGGGCTTTCATTGATCTGGTGATATCCTTGGTGACATTCCTCGTGTATTGATTACAGAATTGTTGAATCTGGATTTTCCCTATACAGTGAGGGGAAAAAAGTATTTGATCCCCTGCTGATTTTGTATGTTTGCCCACTGACAAAGAAATGATCAGTCTATAATTTTAATGGTAGGTTTATTTGAACAGTGAGAGACAGAATAACAACAACAAAATCCAGAAAAACACATTTTATAAAATGATTTGCATTTTAATGAGGGAAATAAGTATTTGACCCCATTGCAAAACATGACTTAGTACTTGGTGGCCAAACCCTTGTTGGCAATCACAGAAGTCAGACGTTTCTTGTAGTTGGCCACCAGGTTTGCACACATCTCAGGAGGGATTTTGTCCCACTCCTCTTTGTAGATCTTCTCCAAGTCATTAAGGTTTTGAGGCTGACGTTTGGCAACTCGAACCTTCAGCTCCCTCCACAGATTTTCTATGGGATTAAGGTCTGGAGACTGGCTAGGCCACTCCAGGACCTTAATGTGCTTCTTCTTGAGCCACACCTTTGTTGCCTTGGCTGTGTGTTTTGGGTCATTGTCATGCTGGAATACCCATTCACGACCCAATTTCAATGCCCTGGCTGAGGGAAGGAGGTTCTCACCCAAGATTTGACGGTACATGGCCCCGTCCATTGTCCTTTTGATGCGGTGAAGTTGTCCTGTCCCCTTAGCAGAAAAACACCCCCAAAGCATAAAGTTTCCACCTCCATGTTTGATGGTGGGGATGGTGTTCTTTGCGTCATAGGCAGCATTCCTCCTCCTCCAAACACGGCAAGTTGAGTTGATGTCAAAGAGCTCGATTTTGGTCTCATCTGACCACAACACTTTCACCCAGTTATCCTTTGAATCATTCAGATGTTCATTGGCAAACTTCAGACGGGCATGTATATGTGCTTTCTTGAGCAGGGGGACCTTGCGGGCGCTGCACGATTTCAGTCCTTCTCGGTGTAGTGTGTTACCAATTGTTTTCTTGGTGACTACCGTTCTCATGATTATTGCAACTCCACAAGGTGAGATCTTGCATGGAGCCCCAGGCCAAGGGAGATTGACAGTCCTTTTGTGTTTCTTCCATTTGCGAATAATCACACCAACTGTTGTCACCTTCTCACCAAGCTGCTTGGCGATGGTCTTGTAGCCCATTCCAGCCTTGTGTAAGTCTACAATGTTGTCCCTGACATCCTTGGAGAGCTCTTTGGTCTTGGCCATGGTGGAGAGTTTGGAATCTGATTGATTGATCGCTTCTGTGGACAGGTGTCTTTTATACAGGTAACAAACTGAGATTAGGAGCACTCCCTTTAAGAGTGTGCTCCTAATCTCAGCTCGTTACCTGTATAAAAGACACCTGGGAGCCAGAAATCTTTCTGATTGAGAGGGGGTCAAATACTTATTTCCCTTATTAAAATGCAAATCAATTTATAACATTTTTTACATGCGTTTTTCTGGATTTATTTGTTGTTATTCTGTCTCTCACTGTTCAAATAGACCTACCATTAAAATTATAGACTGATCATTTCTTTGTCAGCGGGCAAACGTAAAAAATCAGCAGGGGATCAAATACTTTTTTCCCTCACTGTATCCCACCACTGTTGAAGGGATACAAAACTGGCCTTTTGAGACATCCACCACTCCCAGAAAAAAACTAAAACATTTCCTGAAGTGAGCATCACTCAATAAAGTTATATTAAAATGCCAGTATGCGCTTTTGGGTTTTACATCGTTAATGAACACCACCTCAGTTATTAAACAATGATCAGAAAATCCCACTGGGGTTATCACACTTGATTTACAGACTTGAGATTGATGCTCAAAACAATAAAACCTATCTAACCTGGCCATAGAGATGGTGTTCTCGCTCACATGTGCCCAGGTGTACTGTCTCGTGCCTCCATATTGACTCTGCCAAATATCACACCGTTCATGTGTTACAATGAAGCGTTTTAAAAAAGGCCTTGAGGCTATATGAGGTTCTTTGTGATTTCTATCTAAATCAATGACTGTGCAGTTAAAATCCCCAGCAATAAATAAATAATCTTAATTATTACATTTCTCAATGGTATTTGATAATGTCTCTAAAAAACATACCCTCTCAACTGCCACCACTGGGGCATATACATTTATCAGACACATAGTGATGTTTTCATACCTTGCTCTAACTTTTAATAACCTCCCCTCAACTACCTCTTCAACCTCATATGACAAAGGCAAAAACCCTTTTGAGAACAAGATGGCCACACCCCCACTTTTTGAGTTTTTATGACTACACACCACTGCCCCTTTTTTAAATCATATGCACTTGTCTCCTATGAGACACGACATGTTTCAGCAATGGAGATTTGCATCCAAAAAGAACCTTCTTTATTGTAGATACAATTTGACCATGACGAGATAACTCTCGCTCCAACACTTCATCTCTAACAAATGGAGGCACGTTAGAAAGTATAACTTTCTTTGCCGGATTCATAAGCGGAAATACCGGCGTCTCCCGCAACAAAACACCACTCTCAACTATCGTATTCACCTTTTCAATGGAATAAAAAAATATCACTACAGCGCTATTCATCCTTGAGGCTGATTTGATGCTATCATACCCAATGATAGCACCCACTGCCAAGCTACATTCTTCCACGTAACACCCGGCCGCAGCAGGAATCTTTACTCCATGCCGCAGACTAAGTTTTTCAAACTCCAAACCTCCGTGAGTGGCCATTGCAACCAGCCCCACCCGCTGGTTGTGCCCTCGCGAAAAACAACCTCAACGATCCCACCACCCCTATACGTGCTCAGTGATAGTTAGACAAGAACCTTAAAACATCTAAACTAATCAATATATATATATACCAAAACCCAATAGAGTGAAAATAATTCCAGTCGCTCTCACAATCACTCCTGCTTTACGACTCACTCCCAGCATGCACTCCAACGAGAGAGACAGAGAGAGAAAGAGAGAGAGAGAGAGACAGAGAAAGAGAGAGGAGTCGGGCTGGGAAGTTCCCCAAAACATTTCATTTGACATTTTAGTCATTTAGCAGACAACTTAGAGTTAGTGCATTCATCTTAAGATTGCTAGGTGGGACAACCACATATCACAGTCATAGTAAGTACATTTGTCCTCAGTAAAGTAGCTACCAGCAAAGTCACAGCTAGTAAGGGGAAAAATAAATACAAAGAGGGCCAAGAGACCAGAGGTGGCAGAACGGAGTGCTCAGGTTGGGGTGTAGGGTTTGAGCATAGCCTGAAGGTAGGGAGGGGCAGTTCATCTAGCTGTTCCATAGGCAAGTATCATGGCCTGATTGCCAAGGAGAGGAGAAACCATTCCCCTACAGCCACTGATTACGAAAACAACAACAGTCACAAAAATAAGTAAGCATGGAAAACACAGAGGTTCCTTGGATGGCATGTGTTGTATTTATTACAATTTCAAGAACTTTGAAAGTTTCTTCAAGTGCAGTCGCAAAAAACATCAGAAAATCAGAAAAGCATCAGAAAAGCCTCAGAAATTGCAGCCTAAATTAAATTTCAAGTAGCAGACACATCTCAACATTCTGTTCATAGGAGACTGCGTGGATCAGGCCTTCATGGTCGAACTGCTGCAAAGAAACCACTACTAAAGGACACCAATAATAAGAAGAGACTTGCTTGGGCCAAGAAACACGAGCAATGGACATTAGACCGGTGGAAATCTGTCCTTTGGTTTTATGAGTCCAAATATGAGATTTTTGGTTCCAACCGCTGTGTCTTTGTGAGACGCAGAGTAGGTGAACGGATGATCTCCGCATGTGTAGTTCCCACCATGAAGCATGGAGGAAGAGGTGTTATGGTGTGGGGGTGCTTTGCTGGTGACACTGTCAGTGATTTATTTAGAATTCAAGGCACACTTAACTAGCATGGCTACCACAGCATTCTGCAGCGATACGCCATCCCATCTGGTTTGCGCTTAGTGGGACTATCATTTGTTTTTCAACAGGACAATGACCCAACACACCTCCAGGCTGTGTAAGGGCTGTTTGACCAAGATGGAGAGTGATGGAGTGCTGCATCAGATGACCTGGCCTCCACAATCACCTGACCTCAACCCAATTGAGATGGTTTGGGATGAGTTGGACCGCAGAGTGAAGGAAAAGCAGCCAACAAGTGCTCAGCATATGTGGGAACTCCTTCAAGACTGTTGGAAAAGCATTCCAGGTGATGCTGGTTGAGAGAATGCCAAGAGTGTGCAAAGCTGTCATCAAGGCAAAGGGTGGCTACTTTGAAGAATCTAAAATATTAAATGTATTTTGATTTGTTTAACACTTTTTTTGGTTACTACATGATTCCATATGTGTTATTTCATAGTTTTGATGTCTTCACTATTATTCTACAATGTAGAATATAGTAAAAGTAAAGAAAAACCCTTGAATGAGTAGGTGTGTCCAAACTTTTGACTGGTACTGTATATATATATATATATATTTTAATTGTTGGACGTAAAAGACTATAAAAGTGATTTTAATTTAAGAAATCTGTTCCCAAGTATTCCCACGCATAATAGAGAGACAGCTAATCGTATACAATTGTAAGTAAGGTTTGAAATTATTCTGTTTAAGTCAAACATTGTTTGGGATTCTTGCGGTCAATTTGCAGTCTACATATTATTTGTAATTATGTTCCGGCCCCCCGACCATCCGCTCAAGAAAAAATAATCCCGCAGCTGAATCTAGTTGATGATCCCTGATCTAGGCTATATATAGTCATCATGTTGTGCACAGTCTGCCTTAAACAACAACAAATACATAAACACAGAATACACTGCAGAGTCATGAAGAGGGGTCAGATGGAAGCAATGGAATCATCCGGTCTTAGCCTTGGTAAGTCAGCGGCCCATTGAGACTGAAATGAGGTGAGTAACTGAGGTGAGGAGTAGGGGGTGAGGAGTAGGGGGTGAGGAGTAGGGGGTGAGGAGTAGGGGGTGAGGATTAGGAGTGAGGGTAGGGGGTGAGGAGTAGGGGGTGAGGAGTAGGGGGTGAGGAGTAGGGGGTGAGGATTAGGAGTGAGGACTAGGGGGTGAGGAGTAGGAATGAGGATTAGGAGTGAGGAGTAGGGGTGAGGAGTAGGGGGTGAGGAGTAGGAATGAGGATTAGGAGTGAGGAGTAGGGGGTGAGGAGTAGGAATGAGGATTAGGAGTGAGGAGTAGGGGTGAGGAGTAGGGGGTGAGGAGTAGGGGGTGAGGACTAGGGGGTGAGGATTAGGAGTGAGGACTAGGGGGTGAGGAGTAGGGGGTGAGGATTAGGAGTGAGGACTAGGGGGTGAGGATTAGGAGTGAGGATTAGGAGTGAGGAGTAGGGGGTGAGGATTAGGAGTGAGGATTAGGAGTGAGGAGTAGGGGGTGAGGAGTAGGGGGTGAGGATTAGGGGGTGAGGAGTAGGGGTGAGGAGTAGGAGTGAGGGCTAGGGGGTGAGGATTAGGGGGTGAGGAATAGGGGGTGAGGAGTAGGGGGTGAGGATTAGGAGTGAGGAGTAGGGGGTGAGGAGTAGGGGGTGAGGAGTAGGCGGTGAGGATTAGGGGGTGAGGAGTAAGGGGTGAGGATTAGGAGTGAGGACTAGGGGGTGAGGAGTAGGAATGAGGAGTAAGGGGTGAGGGCTATGGGGTGAGGAGTAGGGGGTGAGGAGTAGGGGGTGAGGACTAGGGGGTGAGGATTAGGAGTGAGGAGTAGGGGGTGAGGAGTAGGGGTGAGGAGTAGGAGTGAGGGCTAGGGGGTGAGGATTAGGGGGTGAGGATTAGGGGGTGAGGAGTAGGGGTGAGGAGTCAGGAGTAGGAGGTGAGGAGTTGGGATTGAGGAGTACGGGTGAGGAGTAGGGGTTGAGGCTGAAACGGGATGGGTTTAGGAACTACCTTAAGTAGCAAGGTGGAGAACATGGGTTGAGTGTAGTGGGTGAGGAGTAGGGGGTGAGGAGTAGGGGGTGGCTGAGTTGAAATGGGTGAGGTAGCTAGAGGTGTTTTTATCAACAGTAGTGATGAGCAATACAAGTTAAATTACTGTATATACAGTACTTAAATCACTTAGATGAAGAAATCTGTCAGGTTTCAGCTTAAACACACACACACACACGTGCACAAACGCACACACACACACACACACACACACACACACACACACACACACACACACACACACACACACACACACACACACAGTTCAGTTTCGCGCCCTTGTCGGGTGAGCTTCCCATCACAAAGGATCTATTGGGTTATACAGTATATATATAGTGATATGTATGAAACCAAGCAGTTTTCTAAAAAAAACATCCAGGGGAAGACAACAAGTGCAGGTGTCAAAATTTCACATATATCATAAAAACTACATTTGAGGACAACAGCACTTTTGTAATGTAACGTTGTTGAAAGGTTTCTGCAGTTGTCAGTACAGATGTAATATCTTAATTTGATCACTCTGCTGTCGCAGATCATTTTCAAACACAGCATGAAATGCAAATTGTTGTCACGATCGTTTAAAGACTGGTTGAACCAAGGCGCAGCGTGATAAGCGTACATGTTTATTTAAGTACTGAACACACGACAAAACAAACGATACATGCAGTCTCAAGGTACACACTACAAACCTATACAGAACAAGATCCCACAACTAACAGGTGCCAACAAGCTGCCTAAGTATTGTCCCCAATCAGAGACAACGAGCTACAGCTGTCTCTGATTGGGAACCACCCTGGCCAACATAGATCTAAATGATCTAGAACTAAACATAGAAAAACACAACATAACATGGAATATACACACCCTGACTCAACAAATAAACGTCCCCTGAGTCAGGGCGTGACAATTGTAGTGTATTCAAGGATTAAAAAGACCTCTAAAGTTAGAAATTTCAGACAAAAATGTCCATGAATTATAATCCAATTCATAATTAAAATGTCCTGTTGCTGCAGGATTTAAAACGGATCAAATTCAGATAGTATATCTATAGATATGATAAAAGATGAAAAGAGCGGTCCCCTGTTCAAACAGCTCTGCTCTGCCTTCATTTACTCAGCCCCCGCATGGCTCTGGCTCTGGCTCTCTCTCACTGGCTGGATGTTTGGCCCTGGAAAGAGCTAGCAGTGTCTATCAATGGAAGGTACCAGGTCAGGGAGTGACAAGCAAGAGGGAATGGATGCGGTACAAGCAGTGCAATGTCACCTCTGATGTCACATCCCTGTTGCCACGGTGCTGTATTTCCACGACCCTCTCAAACAATAAGGATTCGATTTGAGTGTGAACATTACGAGGAGTGCCACAGCAGGATTAGGATATTGCAGATCCGGGACATGCCAGTCCATCTGTTTAGAAGTATTGACTTGAATTAGCATTTTGGGCTAATTCCATTTCCCACATTCTAATTAATTTGGCAGGGTGCCTCCGGTAGATGCTAAAACAATTACTAAAATAATTAAATTGAGAGCAGACACAACAAGAGATTTGCCAAAACCTCAAGAGAATTGGGGAGAGCTCTGGGTGTGCTAAATGTGGTATTCATAGTCCTTCGTCAATTGGTTTACTTTAGTCTCACAATTGGCCTTCTACATACAGTGGGGAAAAAAAGTATTTAGTCAGCCACCAATTGTGCAAGTTCTCCCACTTAAAAAGATGAGAGAGGCCTGTAATTTTCATCATAGGTACACGTCAACTATGACAGACAAATTGAGGGAAAAAAATCCAGAAAATCACATTGTAGGATTTTTTATGAATTTATTTGCAAATTATGGTGGAAAATAAGTATTTGGTCACCTACAAACAAGCAAGATTTCTAGCTCTCACAGACCTGTAACTTCTTCTTTAAGAGGCTCCTCTGTCCACTCGTTACCTGTATTAATGGCACCTGTTTGAACTTGTTATCAGTATAAAAGACACCTGTCCACAACCTCAAACAGTCACACTCCAAACTCCACTATGGCCAAGACCAAAGAGCTGTCAAAGGACACCAGAAACAAAATTGTAGACCTGCACCAGGCTGGGAAGACTGAATCTGCAATAGGTAAGCAGCTTGGTTTGAAGAAATCAACTGTGGGAGCAATTATTAGGAAATGGAAGACATACAAGACCACTGATAATCTCCCTCGATCTGGGGCTCCACGCAAGATCTCACCCCGTGGGGTCAAAATTATCACAAGAACGGTGAGAAAAAATCCCAGAACCACACGGGGGGACCTAGTGAATGACCTGCAGAGAGCTGGGACCAAAGTAACAAAGCCTACCATCAGTAACACACTACGCCGCCAGGGACTCAAATCCTGCAGTGGCAGATGTTTCCCCCTGCTTAAGCCAGTACATGTCCAGGCCCATCTGAAGTTTGCTAGAGTGCATTTGGATGATCCAGAAGAGGATTGGGAGAATGTCATATGGTCAGATGAAACCAAAATATAACTTTTTGGTAAAAACTCAACTCGTCGTGTTTGGAGGACAAAGAATGCTGAGTTGCATCCAAAGAACACCATACCTACTGTGAAGCATGGGGGTGGAAACATCATGCTTTGGGGCTGTTTTTCTGCAAAGGGACCAGGACGACTGATCCGTGTAAAGGAAAGAATGAATGGGGCCATGTATCGTGAGATTTTGAGTGAAAACCTCCTTCCATCAGCAAGGGCATTGAAGATGAAACGTGGCTGGATCTTTCAGCATGACAATGATCCCAAACACACCGCCCGGGCAACGAAGAAGTGGCTTCTTAAGAAGCATTTCAAGGTCCTGGGGTGGCCTAGCCAGTCTCCAGATCTCAACCCCATAGAAAATCTTTGGAGGGAGTTGAAAGTCCGTGTTGCCCAGCGACAGCCCCAAAACATCACTGCTCTAGAGGAGATATGCATGGAGGAATGGGCCAAAATACCAGCAACAGTGTGTGAAAACCTTGTGAAGACTTACAGAAAACGTTTGACCTGTGTCATTGCCAACCAAGGGTATATAACAAAGTATTGAGAAACTTTTGTTATTGACCAAATACTTATTTTCCACCATAATTTGCAAATAAATTCATTAAAAATCCTACAATGTGATTTTCTGGAACTTTTTTTCTCATTTTGTCTGTCATAGTTGACGTGTACCTATGATGATAAATTACAGACCTCTCTCATCTTTCTAAGTGGGAGAACTTGCACAATTGGTGGCTGACTAAATAATTATTTTCCCCACTGTACTTCCCCAGAGTCAGATGAACTTGTGGATAAAAATAACATGTCTCTGGGTGCAGTTTAAAGGAAGTTGCTAACTAGCGCTAGCGCAATTGCTAACTAGCGTTAACGCGATGACTGGAAGTCATACTGAGACCAAGGTCTCTTTTACAGAAGATGTCCATGCCATGTGTTACGGTGGCTATTGTGGGACATTCTTCCCGGCACTAATGGAACTCATAAAAAATTCAGGGACTTCAGTTTCTACTGTAAACCTTAGGTCGTTCTACATCAACCAACGCTAGATTGGTTGTTATTTCGGGAGCGTTCGGGGTTGATACCCTTTTTAATAATGCAAGTAC
This sequence comes from Coregonus lavaretus, assembly GCF_964263955.1. Classification (NCBI taxonomy): domain Eukaryota; kingdom Metazoa; phylum Chordata; class Actinopteri; order Salmoniformes; family Salmonidae; genus Coregonus; species Coregonus lavaretus. Next base: position 18,776 of record NW_028159127.1, read on the forward strand.
AACTGACGACTCATATAACATACAGGATGCTGTCACGCCGACAATGCTTTCACAACAGCCAGCCACTGCTAAGAAGATAAGGGTTACATTGACGAAACCAGCACTGAGACATCAGTGTTGTGTTGATGATTAAATCTGGACAAAAATACGACACAGGGCCTCCCTAGTGGCGCAGCGGTCTAAGTCATCGCAGTGCTTGAGGTGTCACTACAGACCCGGGTTCGATCCCAGGCTGTGTCACCCATGAGGCGGCGCACAATTGGCCCAGCGTCGTCCGGGTTAGGGGAGGGTTTGGCCGGCCGGGATGTCCTTGTCCCATCGCGCTCGAGCGACTCCTTGTGGCGTGCCGGGTGCCTGCAAGCTGATCTCGGTCGCCAGTTGTACGTTGTTTCCTCCGACACATTGGTTCAGCTGACTTCCAGGTTAAGCGAGCATTGTGTCAAGAAGCATTGCGGCAAGAAGCAGTGCAGCAAGAAACAGTGAGGCTTGGCAGGGTCGTGTTTCGGAGGACGCATGGCTCTTGACCTTCGCCTCTCCTGAGTCTGTAGGGGAGTTGCAGTGATGGGACAATACAATTGGGGAGAAAAAAGGGGTAAACAAAATATATAATGACACAGACACATTTTCAGTCGATTAGGCGGACAAAAGCAACAGATATGTCAATGTGTCTGAGCTACATACACCCAGCCATCCCCCTGCCTTGATATGTCTTATCATGGAGTACAATGAAAGGGGTGAGAGAGATTAATGTCTTCCTTTTCAGTGTCATAGCCAACACAGGAGAATGAGAATGAGAGAGTGAGTGAGTGCGAGTGAGAGTTAGAGAGAGAGAGAGAGAGAGAGAGAGAGAGAGAGAGAGTGTGTGTAACTGTGTGACACTTGGTTTTCTCCGTGACCTTTCCCTATCCACCGCTGCTGGTTTTCATTAAACATAACAAAAGAGCATATTACCTCACAGAAAAGCCAGACATAATCTCGCCTCCATCTCTACAACCCCCATCCTCCCATCCCCAGATCCCCAGCTCTCTTTCACCCACTCTCTAAGCTCCAAACATCTCCTTAAATGTTCATCAGCACCATCATCACTTTAAAAAAAGTCTCTCTTCTCCTTCACTTTAGTCTCCAACAGCGAGGAGTAGGGCTTTAAATATAAGTGCTGCAATAAGAGAATGCACAGAAAGGGACGTTTTCGTGAAGTTAATGACGCAGGTCTGGGGGAGTCTAAGCTAATCAACAGCATGGGGAAAGAGCACCTCAGGGTCAGCTTCATTTGTTAAGCTCCTCGCTAACAAAAGCAAATATCTAACATATTTGTTTTGTTGCATTTACAAAGAGGCCAAGATCAAAATAGATATTGCATATGCATGAAATATGGCGGAATGTGCTAGAAACTGTTCATTTTACATCTGAGCTCGCTGCTGACTGCATGTGAGCATGAATGCCACAAAGCAAAATATTCAAATTATGGAATCAGGCCACTTGAATAGAATATGCTGGTGTAGAGAGCCAGAGAGATCCTCTCCTATAGGCTGGTGTCCTCTTCTATCACCTGGACCAGAGCTACATCCACGTTCCTTGGACCCTGGACCAGAGCTACATCCACGTTCCTTGGACCCTGGACCAGAGCTACATCCACGTTCCTTGGACCCTGGACCAGAGCTACATCCACGTTCCTTGGACCCTGGACCAGAGCTACATCCACGTTCCTTGGACCAGAGCTACATCCACGTTCCTTGGACCCTGGACCAGAGCTACATCCACGTTCCTTGGACCCTGGACCAGAGCTACATCCACGTTCCTTGGACCAGAGCTACATCCACGTTCCTTGGACCCTGGACCAGAGCTACATCCACGTTCCTTGTACCAGAGCTACATCCACGTTCCTTGGACCCTGAAACAGAGCTACATCCACGTTCCTTGGACCAGAGCTACATCCACGTTCCTTGGACCAGAGCTACATCCACGTTCCTTGGACCCTGGACCAGAGCTATATCAACGTTCCTTGGACCCTGGACCAGAGCTATATCCACGTTCCTTGGACCCTGGACCAGAGCTAGCTGTGATCATTCTTGCTTCCAAAATCACTGGTGGATGGCTCTTTATCAGTGATGGTTGGCACCAATCTGATGAATAGCCATTTGCAACCAGCACTTTTTTGGTTACGATACAAATATGATACAATACACAATCAGATACCTTGGTTATAGGCCTACCTGGAATAATCAGCTCATCACAAACCTTTGCACATAACTAATCCACAGCATTTCACAGATACAGCTCCAGGCATACACCACAAATACACAAACAAAGCACAAGTGACCTATTCGTAGTAACATGATAGAGTTTCTCAGCTGTGGAGGGGAACCTCCGTGTGAAAATAGCTTGAGAGTGAAGAGAGAAAAGTGAAGGGGGTGCCCAGGTCCATGCTAATCCGGCTGGAGGCTTTGACAGTTGGGTGGAATGTACAGTAAGAGGTGAGTTGACTCAGCAACTCCTGCACCTGGGTTAACACGCCAAGACCCGACCATGGCCTATTTGGATAGGACTACATTGAAATGTTTCTTACAAAATAAATATGAAAAACATATGCATAAGCATGGTAGCAATTGAAAGGGAACAGTTTGACGATTATCGGAAAATTATTAGACCAACGTTGAGGACACAACAGTTCACCTGACACAAGACTAATTTTATGTGCATTTTACATTTCAAATCAAATCAAACATTATTTGTCACATGCGCCGAATACATGAACCTTACCGTGAAATGCTAACTTACATCCCTTAACCAACAATGCAGTTCAAGAAAGAGTTAAGAAAAACAATTACCAAATAAACTAAAGTAAAAAATGATCAAAAGTAACACAATAAAATAACAATAACGAGGCTATATACAGGGGGTACCGGTACCGAGTCAATGTGCGGTGGTACAGGTTAGTTGTGGTAATGTAGGTAGGGGTAAAGTGACTATGCATAGATAATAGACAGCAGGTCCAGTAGCAGCAGTGTAAAAATAAATTGAGGGGTGGGGGGGGGGGGGGGGGGGGGGGGGTGTCAATGTAAGTAGTCCAGGTGGCCATTTGATAAATAGTTCAGCAGTCTTATGGCTTGGGGGTAGAAGCTGTTAAGGAGCCTTTTGGTCCTAGACTTGGCGCTCCGGTACCGCTTGCCGTGTGGTAGCAGAGAGAACAGTCTATGACTTGGGTGACTGGAGTCTTTGACAATTTTTGGGGCTTTCCTCTGACACTGCCTAGTATATAGGTCCTGGATGGCAGGAAGCTTGATCCCAGTGATGTACTGGGCCGTACGCACTACCGTTTGTAGCACCTTAAGGTCAAATGCCGAGCAGTTGCCATACCAGGCGGTGATGCAACCGGTCAGGATGCTCTCGGTGGTGCAGCTGTATATCCTTTTGAGGATCTGGGGACCCATGCCAAATCTTTTCAGTCTCCTGAGGGGGAATAGGCTTTGACGTGCCCTCTTCACGACTGTCTTGGTGTGTTTGGACCATGTTAGTTCGTTGGTGATGTGGACACCAAGGAACTTGAAACTCTCGACCCGCTCCACTACAGCCCCGTCGATGTTAATGGGGGCGTGTTCGGCCCTCCTTTTCCTGTAGTCCACGATCAGCTCCTTTGTCTTGCTCACATTGAGGGAGAAGTTGTTGTTCTGGCACCACACTGCCAGGTCTCTGACCTCCTCCCTATAGGCTGTCTCATCGTTGTTGGTGATCAGGCCTAGCACTGTTGTGTCGTCAGCAAACTCAATGATTTTGTTGGAGTCGTGTTTGGCCACGCAGTCGTAGGTGAACAGGGAGTACAGGAGGGGACTAAACACACACCCCTGAGGGGCCCCAGTGTTGAGGATCAGCGTGGCAGACGTGTTGTTGCCTACCTTTACCACCTGGAGGCGGCCCTTCAGGAAGTACAGGATCCAGTTGCAGAGGGAGGCGTTTAGTCCCAGGGTCCTTAGCTTAGTGATGAGCTTTGTGGGCACTATGGTGTTGAACGCTGAGCTGCAGTCAATGAAAAGCAATCTCACATAGGTATTCCTTTTGTCCAGGTGGGAAAGGGCAGTGTGGAGTGCGATTGAGATTGCATCATCTGTGGATCTGCTGGGACGGTATGCGAATTGGAGTGGGTCTAGGGTATCCGGGATGATGCTGTTGATGTGAGCCATGACCAGCCTTTCATTGCACTTCATGGCTACCGATGTGTGTGCTACGGGGCGGTGATCATTTAGGCAGGTTACCTTCGCTTCCTTGGGCACAGAGACTATGGTGGTCTGCTTGAAACATGTAGGTATTACAGACTCGGTCAGGGAGAGGTTGAAAATATCAGTGAAGACACTTGCCTGTTGGTCCGCGCGTGCTTTGAGCACATGTCCTAGTAATCTGTCTGGCCCCGCGGCTTTGGGAATGTTGACCTGTTTAAAGGTCTTGCTCACATCAGCTACCGAGAGCGTTATCACACAGTCGTCCGGAACACTTGCATTACATGTTGCTCTCATGCATGCTGCAGTGTTGCTTGCCTCGAAGCGAGCATAAAAGGCATTTCGCTCGTCTTGGTAGGCTCACGTCACTGGGCAGCTCGCGGCTGGGTTTCCCTTTGTAGTCCGTAATTGTTTAAGCCCTGCCATATCCGACGAGCGTCAGAGCCGGTGTAGTAGGATTAAATCTTAGTCCTGTATTGACTCTTTGCCAGTTTGATGGTTCGTCTGAGATTCCCGCTCCTTGATGTTGCCTGTAATCCATGGCTTCTGGTTGGAATATGTACGTACGGTCACTGTGGGGACGACGTCATCGATGCACTTATTGATGAAGCCGATGACTGAGGTGGTGTACTCCTCAATGCCATTGGATGAATCCCGGAACATATTCCAGTCTGTGCTAGCAAAACAGTGCTGTAGCGTAGCATCCGCGTCATCTGACCAATTCTGTATTGAGCGAGTCACTGGTACTTCCTGCTTTAGTTTTTGCTTGTAAGCAGGAATCAGGAGGATAGAGTTATGGTCAGATTTGCCAAATGGAGGGCGAAGGAGAGCTTTGTTAATTTTTTTTACATCAAAATACAATATACATCAAAAGTAGCTCATACAGTGAGGGAAAAATGTATTTGATCCCCTGCTGATTATGTACGTTTGCCCACTGACAAAGACATGATCAGTCTATAATCTTAATGGTAGGTTTATTTGAACAGTGAGAGACAGAATAACAACAAAATAATTTAGAAAAATGCATGTCAAAAATGTTATAAATTGATTTGCATTTTAATGTGGGAAATAAGTATTTGACTCCCTCACATCTCAGGAGGGATTTTGTCCCACTCCTCTTTGCAGATCTTCTCCAAGTCATTAAGGTTTTGAGGCTGATGTTTGGCAACTCGAACCTTCAGCTCCCTCCACAGATTTTCTATGGGATTAAGGTCTGGAGACTGGCTAGGCCACTCCAGGACCTTAATGTGCTTATTCTTGAGCCACTCCTTTGTTGCCTTGGCCGTGTGTTTTGGGTCATTGTCATGCTGGAATACCCATCCACAACCTAATTTTCAATGCCCTGGCTGAGGGAAGGAGGTTCTCACCCAAGATTTGACGGTACATGGCCCCGTCCATCGTCCCTTTGATGCGGTGAAGTTGTCCTGTCCCCTTAGCAGAAAAACACCCCCAAAGCATGTTTCCACCTCCATGTTTGACGGTGGGGATGGTGTTCTTGGGGTCATAGGCAGCATTCCTCCTCCTTCAAACACGGCGAGTTGAGTTGATGCCAAAGAGCTTGATTTTGGTCTCATCTGACCACAACACTTTCACCCAGTTCTCCTCTGAATCATTCAGATGTTCACTGGCAAACTTCAGACGGGCCTGTATGTGCTTTCTTGAGCAGGGGGACCTTGCGGGCGCTGCAGGATTTCAGTCCTTCTCGGCGTAGTGTGTTACCAATTGTTTTCTTGGTGACTATGGTCCCAGCTGCCTTGAGATCATTGACAAGATCCTCCCGTGTAGTTCTGGGCTGATTCCTCACCGTTCTCATGATAAATAAATAAAATGCCATTTAGCAGACGCTTTTATCCAAAGCGACTTACAGTCATGTGTGCATACACATTATTTTTTTTTGTGTATGGGTGGTCCCGGGGATCGAACCCACTACATTAGCGTTACAAGCGCCATGCTCTACCAGCTGAGCTACAGAGGACCACAAGGTGAGATCTTGCAAGGAGCCCCAGGCCGAGGGAGATTGACAGTTCTTTTGTGTTTCTTCCATTTGCGAATAATTGCACCAACTGTTGTCACCTTCTCACCAAGCTGCTTGGCGATGGTCTTGTAGCCCATTCCAGCCTTGTGTAGGTCTACAATCTTGTCCTTGACATCCTTGGAGAGCTCTTTGGTCTTGGCCATGGTGGAGAGTTTGGAATCTGATTGATTGATTGCTTCTGTGGACAGGTGTCTTTTATACAGGTAACAAGCTGAGATTAGGAGCACTCCCTTTAAGAGTGTGCTCCTAATCTCAACTCGTTACCTGTATAAAAGACACCTGGGAGCCAGAAATCCTTCTGATTGAGAGGGGGTCAAATACTTATTTCTCTCATTAAAATGCAAATCAATTTTTAACATTTTTGACATGCGTTTTTCTGGATTATTTTGTTGTTATTCTGTCTCTCACTGTTCAAATAAACCTACCATTAAAATTATAGACTGATCATTTCTTTGTCAGTGGGCAAACGTACAAAATCAGCAGGGGATCAAATACTTTTTTTCCCTCACTGTATACTTCAATGAATTGTATGTGATCTTTATACAGTACCAGTCAAAAGTTTGGACACACCCTCTTATTCAAGAGTTTCTTTATTTTTACTATTTTCTACATTGTAGAATAATAGTGAAGACATCAAAACTATGAAACAACACATATGGAATCATGTACTAACCAAAAAAGTGTTAAACAAGTCAAAATATATTTTATATGAGATTCTTCAACTAGCCACCCTTTGCCTTGATGACAGCTTTGCAATCTCTTGGGTATTCTCTCGACCAGCTTCACCTGGAATGCTTTTCCTACTGTCTTGAAGGACTTCCTACATATGCTGAGCACTTTTTGGCTGCTCTTCCTTCACTCTGTGGTCCAACTCATCCCAAACCATCTCAATTGGGTTGAGGTCGGGTGATATTGGAGGCCAGGTCATCTGATGCAGCACTCCATCACTTTCCTTCTTGGTCAAATAGCCCTTACACAGCCTGGAGGTGTGTTGGGTCATTGTCCTCTTGAAAAACAAATGATAGTCCCACTAAGCGCAAACCAGATGGGATGGCGTATCGGTGCAGAATGCTGTGGTAGCCATGCTGGTTAAGTGTGCCTTGAATTCTAAATAAATCACAGACAGTGTCACCAGCAAAGCACCCCCACACCATCACACCTCCTCCTCAATGCTTCACGGTGAGAACCACACATGCAGAGATTATCCACTCACCTACTCTGCGTCTCACAAAGACAAGGTGGTTGGAACCAAAAGTCTCAAATTTAGATTCATCAGACCAAAGGACAGATTTCCACCGATCTGATATTGATTGCTCATGTTTCTTGGCACAAGCAAGTCTCTTCTTATTATTGGTGTCCTTTAGTGGTGGTTTCTTTGCAGCAATTCGACCATGAAGGCCTGATTCACACAGTCTCCTCTGAACAGTTGATGTTGAGATGTGTCTGTTACTTGAACTCTGTGAGGCTGGTAACTCTAATGAACTTATCCTCTGCAGCAGAGGTAACTCTGAGTCTTCCTTTCCTGTGGCGGTCCTCATGAGAGCCAGTTTCATCATACCGCTTGATGGTTTTTGCGACTGCACTTGAAGAAACTTTTCAAAGTTCTTGAAATGTTCCGGATTGACTGATTTTCATGTCTTAAAGTAATGATGGACTGTCGTATTTCTTTGCTTATTTGAGGAGCTCTTGCCATAATATGGTATTTTACCAAATAGTGCTATCCCCCCACCTTGTCACAACACAACTGATTGGCTCAGACGCATTATGAAGGAATTAAACTCCACAAATTAACTTTTAAGAAGGCACATGTTAATTGAAATGCATTCCAGGTGACTACCTCATTTGTCAAGGCGTCAGTGTAATGCGGTAGGCGAAGTCAGACACAGAGCTAATCAGAAGGCGTACTTTACTCGAAGGTAAAAGAAAGAACAACAACCTCCACGCAGGGAGGGAACAAACCCGCACACTAACGACAACCAAAACATGAACAAACACGCACAACACACAGTGTGAGACAGAGGGTTAAGTAGGGGAGACATAACTACATAACGGGAAACAGGTGTGACCAATAAAGACAAAATAAGTCGAACATAGATACATGGATCGGTAGCAGCTAGTACTCCGGTGACGACGAACGCCGAAGCCTGCCCGAGCAAGGAGGAGGGGCAGCCTCGTCTGAATACGTGCCACACTCATGAAGCTGATTGAGAGCTAACAAGTGCTCAGCATATGTGGGAACTCCTTCAAGACTGTTGGAAAAGCATTCCAGGTGATGCTGGTTGAGAGAATGCCAAGAGTGTGCAAAGCTGTCATCATGGCAAAGCGTGGCCATTTGAAGAATCTAAAATATTAAATATATTTTGATTTGTTTAACACTTTTTTTGGTTATTACATGATTCCATATGTGTTATTTAATAGTTTTGATGTCTTCACTATTATTCTACAATGTATAAAATAGTAAAAATAAAGAAAAAGCCTGGAATGATGAGGTGTGTCCAAACCTTTGACCGGTACTGTATGTGGTAGTGGAGTATGGGCCTGTGTTGTGAATTCTGTAATGAATGTTCTGTAATGTTTTTCAAATTGTATGCCTTAATTTTGCCGGACCCTTGGCAGCAGCTAATGGGGATCCATAATAACTACAATACAAATACAATCCTCTGCATCCCCACCATGCGTCCCCATGCATCACCACCATGCGTCCCCATGCATCACCACCATCACATAATAACTCTGTTGTTGTTTACGCAATCCAAAAACTGCCCATTTTAAATTGCAATCTGGGTCAGGTGGGCATCATTTAAAAGCTTGTTCTATTGCCAACATGACTAGCTACGTTTTAAAATATGATCTTACAGTATTAGGCTTTCACAAGGCAATTCAGAGAAACAGATGGTAATTTTTTGCGTGCATAGAAAGGAGTCATGAGTGCATTCAGGTGTGAATTTTCTTCACAGTAGGTAAAGATAGGCTCATTCTGTGCAGAACAACCCAGGGTTACTGCTCCGTGGGATGTTCAAAGTTTCTGATATTTTTTTATAACCCAACCCTGATCTGTACTTCTCCACAACTTTGTCCCTGATCTGTTTGGAGAGCTCCTTGGTCTTCATGGTGCTGCTTGCTTGGTGGTGCCCCTTGCATAGTGGTGTTGCAGACTCTGGGGCCTTTCAGAACAGGTGTATATATACTGAGATCATGTGACACTTAGATTGCACACAGGTGGACTTTATTTAACTAATTATGTGACTTCTGAAGGTAATTGGTTGCACCAGATCTTATTTAGGGGCTTCATAGAAAAGGGGGTGAATACATATGCACACACCACATTTCCGGTATTATTATTTTTTAGAATTTTCTGAATATTTTTCATTTCCCTTCACCAATTTGGACTATTTTGTTTATGACCATGACATGAAATCCAAATAAAAATCCATTTAAATTACAGGTTGTAATGCAACAAAATAGGAAAAACGCCAAGGGGGATGAATACTTTTGCAAGGCACTGTATGTATGTACGTACATACGTATGTAGTTATGGGTAGAACACGGGGCTTGCAAATTCTCACGGGGGACCAGTATGAAAATGTATGCACTCTGGAGAAGAGCGTCTGATAAATGACTCATATGTAAACATGTTATTTACCAGGAGAAAGGCCAGAGTTATGCTTGGATCCCAATCACCTCTATCACAACCACTCCAATTAGATCAGAATTAATCTGATACTTAACTAAATTAATGATGGTCAGACAACATAGTCAGACAATGTTAATAGGAAATAAATGATAAAAGGGTGGTTCCTCCATAATCTCTCTCTCTCTCTCTCTCTCTCTCTCTCTCTCTCTCTCTGTCTCTGTCTCTGTCTCTGTCTCTGTCTCTGTCTCTGTCTCTGTCTCTGTCTCTGTCTCTGTCTCTGTCTCTGTCTCTGTCTCTGTCTCTGTCTCTGTCTCTGTCTCTGTCTCTGTCTCTGTCTCTGTCTCTCTCTCTCTGTCTCTGTCTCTGTCTCTGTCTCTGTCTCTCTCTCTCTCTCTCTCTCTCTCTCTCTCTCTCTCTCTCTCTCTCTCTCTCTCTCTCTCTCTCTCTCTCTCTCTCTCTCTCTCTCTCTCTCTCTCTCTCTCTCTCCCTCTCTCCCTCTTTCCCTCCCTCCCTTCCCTCCCTCCCTCCCTCCCTCCCTCCCTCCCTCCCGTCAGCCTATCCAAGGATCACTCTGGGTTCAGTATGAGTGCCAGTCAGATTAACAGTTTTTCTCAATTGCTAAAACACTAAAAACCCATTGGCTGAACAAAGTTCTCAGTTGCCTGGACTCATTTAGCTAATTATGCAGTCTGTTGTCAATACCTTAAACCATTTCACATGGTAAAACACAATTTGCAGCTCTCACTTTTCAGCAAAACTCTAAACACATTCTCATTCTCAAAACACATTCTGCACTCTAATGCACATGTCATCCATACTGGAAACACAAATGGCAACAATCAAATACAAATAGAGAACACATGTATTTGATTGAACACAACCACTCAAAATTGATTTAACCTGTTTTAAATGATGCGACACAACCAATATAACCCAGTTCAGAGAGCAAACAGGTTGTTGAAGATGGGAAGGAGAAAGTCTGAGAATGGATAGAATAAACAATGTGAGAGGACGAGGACGAGTGCGTATGCGAGGTGGGCGACGAGGAGGAAGAGGAGGAGGAGGGCAAGAAAGAGGAAGAGGAGGACGAAGAGGAAGAGGAAGACAAAGAGTGGAAATAACCTGATGAAATTCGAGCAACAGTCATAGACCATGTTCTTGTCCATGGACTGACAATGAGGGAAGCAGGACTTAGAGTGCAAACCAATTTGAGCTTATTTTCTGTGTCCACCATAGTAAGGACATTCAGAGAAGAGAACAGGTACAGTATACTACTGTATTTTTGTAATTGCAAATTTACTGTACTACACTATATGCAGCTGTTTCAATAGACATTTGTAAAGTTAATCACTGTATGTATTGTACTGCATGAATATGTTTTGTAACTGCACAACTACTTTTTGTAGAATTGCAAGGCTGCCACATGCAGGAGGAAGGACAGCTATATTCACTGGGGAGCAAGAGGCCGTTATAGTTGGCATGGTCCTTTAAGATAATGCAATACGACTCGGAGAAATCCAGGAATGAGTGGTACAAGACAACACACACTTCCAGGGAATCGAACAGTGTAAGCATTTCCACAATTGACCGTGTCCTCCATCGTAACAGGATGCGAATGAAACAAGTATACTGAGTACCTTTTGAGCGCAACTCACCAAGGGTGAAATAACTGCGAGCTCAGTATGTGCAAGTAAGTGTACATTCAGAAACATTTACTGTAATCCAGATTGTCTACAGTACAAACACATACTATGTGAATGACATTACTCTTCAGTACATACAATGTATGTGAATCAGAAGTGCATACAGTAGGCCTAATTGTACTCTACAGGATAACACTGTCTCTGTACGACTTACAAAATCCTACATACAGTATATTGTATTGCTACACAGACAATATTTGACTTGGAATCCTTGGACAGACCCCATGAGTTCATCTTTGTCGATGAAGCAGGCTTCAATCTAACAAAGAGGAGAAGGAGAGGCCAAAACATGATTGGACAGCGGGCCGTTGTTGAAGTCCCTGGTCAACGAGGTGGCAATGTCACAATCTGTGCTGCTATCGGCAACCATGGTGTTCTACATCACCATGTTACACTCGGGCCATATAACACCCGGCACCTACTAAGATTCATTGCCAATCTAAGAGATATTTTAGTTGAGCAGCAGGTTCAAGAGCAGCAGGGTCAAGAGCTAAATGAGAATCCATTTCCCACCTACAGTGGGGGAAAAAAGTATTTAGTCAGCAACCAATTGTGCAAGTTCTCCCACTTAAAAAGATGAGAGAGGCCTGTAATTTTCATCATAGGTACACGTTAACTATGACAGACAAAATGAGAATTTTTTTTCCAGAAAATCACATTGTAGGATTTTTTATGAATTTATTTGCAAATGATGGTGGAAAATAAGTATTTGGTCAATAACTAAAGTTTCTCAATACTTTGTTATATACCCTTTGTTGGCAATGACACAGGTCAAACATTTTCTGTAAGTCTTCACAAGGTTTTCACACACTGTTGCTGGTATTTTGGCCCATTCCTCCATGCAGATCTCCTCTAGAGCAGTGATGTTTTGGGGCTGTCGCTGGGCAACACAGACTTTCAACTCCCTCCAAAGATTTTCTATGGAGTTGAGATCTGGAGACTGGCTAGGCCACTCCAGGACCTTGAACTGCTTCTTACGAAGCCACTCCTTCGTTGCCCGGGCGGTGTGTTTGGGATCATTGTCATGCTGAAAGACCCAGCCACGTTTCATCTTCAATGCCCTTGCTGATGGAAGGAGGTTTTCACTCAAAATCTCACGATACATGGCCCCATTCATTCTTTCCTTTACACGGATCAGTCGTCCTGGTCCCTTTGCAGAAAAACAGCCCCAAAGCATGATGTTTCCACCCCCATGCTTCACAGTAGGTATGGTGTTCTTTGGATACAACTCAGCATTCTTTGTCCTCCAAACACGACGAGTTGAGTTTTTACCAAAAAGTTATATTTTGGTTTCATCTGACCACATGACATTCTCCCAATCCTCTTCTGGATCATCCAAATGCACTCTAGCAAACTTCAGACGGGCCTGGACATGTACTGGCTTAAGCAGGGGGACACGTCTGGCACTGCAGGATTTGAGTCCCTGGCGGCGTAGTGTGTTACTGATGGTAGGCTTTGTTACTTTGGTCCCAGCTCTCTGCAGGTCATTCACTAGGTCCCCCCGTGTGGTTCTGGGATTTTTGCTCACCGTTCTTGTGATCATTTTGACCCCACGGGGTGAGATCTTGCGTGGAGCCCCAGATCGAGGGAGATTATCAGTGGTCTTGTATGGCTTCCATTTCCTAATAATTGCTCCCACAGTTTATTTCTTCAAACCAAGCTGCTTACCTATTGCAGATTCAGTCTTCCCAGCCTGGTGCAGGTCTACAATTTTGTTTCTGGTGTCCTTTGACAGCTCTTTGGTCTTGGCCATAGTGGAGTTTGGAGTGTGACTGTTTGAGGTTGTGGACAGGTGTCTTTTATACTGATAACAAGTTCAAACAGGTGCCATTAATACAGGTAACAAGTGGAGGACAGAGGAGCCTCTTAAAGAAGAAGTTACAGGTCTGTGAGAGCCAGAAATCTTGCTTGTTTGTAGATGACCAAATACTTATTTTCCACCATAATTTGCAAATAAATTCATAAAAAATCCTACAATGTGATTTTCTGGAAAAAAAAATCTCAATTTGTCTGTCATAGTTGACGTGTACCTATGATGAAAATTACAGGCCTCTCTCATCTTTTTAAGTGGGAGAACTTGCACAATTGGTGGCTGACTAAATACTTTTTTTCCCCACTGTGTGGGACAATGTCAGTTTCCACCGAGCTGCTCAGGTAAAATGGGCAGTTTATGAACTTGTACCTCCCTCCATACTCGCCTTTCCTGAATCCGATTGAGGAGTTTTTCTCCTCTTGGAGATGGAAAGTGTATGATAGACAACCCTACACCAGAGTAAATCTGCTGCATGCCATGGATTTAGCCTGTGGTGATATAGGTGAGGAATCATGTCAGGGCTGGATACGGCACACAAGAGGCTTCTTCCCCCGTTGCTTCAGGAGGGACAATATTGCTTGTGATGTGGACGAAGTGCTCTGGCCTGAACCAGCCCAAAGACAAGAAGAAGCACAATGATCACATGTGCTTTGATTTGTGTCCCTTTTAGTATTGTATACTGTAGTGCAGTGCCTTGTAGGCAGTATACTGGACAATGGACAAATTGTATGGCCCTGAACATTGTGCTTTCCATTTGTTAACAGTACTGACTGCTCAATAGATTTTGACTGGTTGCAGGGTCATATCAACAAAGAACTAGAATTACAGTATCACAGAGACAAAGGACAAATTTGTGAGATGCAGGGTACAGTACTGTAAAAATAGGGGTACAAGGAGGAGGAAGAACAAAAAACAAAATTGCAAAAAACAAAGCAGAGTAGTAATTTCCGATCAATTTTGAGCTACTATGATAGAACATGTTTTCGTTCATCAAAAGACAATGACGGGAAAATATGAAATTTGTTTTGAGATTAAAAATGTACTTCTCCCTGAGAACTGTATGTTTTGAACAATGTGTTTTCTATTTTTCGGTGTATTGTTTACTGACTGCTTGAGAGTGTATATCATTTTGATCACTTTGTTTATGATTTGAGAGCAGTGTTTGATTTTGAACACAGGTAAAACTGTTTTGAGGCGAATGTTTCATTTTGCAAGAGGAGTCAGAGGTTTTGTAAATAGTGCTTGAAGATGAGGTTTTGTGTTGAATGTTTTCAGGAAATGGAGCAAGGTTTCAGAAATTGTGTTTTAGCAATTGAGAAAAACTGTAAACTCTCAGAAGGTACCTAATCCATAAGAGGTGGTTAGTGATATCAGGGCGATATCCTCAAACTTCTCCCACCTGGGCTGACTTGCCACACACACATAAGTGGAGGTGGGTGAACACAGGGTCCTTGATGTGCCCTTTTCACAGGCAGAGTGGGCACTCTCACCAGCCTGTGTTCCTCCCTCCTGAAATGTACAACACCTCTGAATTGGCATATGGAAGCAGCAGTAATCTACAACACCTCTGAATTGGCATGTGGAAGCAGGCATAAAACCGTGTGGGAGTGATATAGAAAGTGATGCCTCACTCCACCTCTCCATCCACTTTTTTTTTCTCTCTCTCTCTCTCTCTCTCTCTCTCTCTCCTCTCTCTCTCTCTCTCTCTCTCTCTCTCTCTCTCTCTCTCTCTCCTCTCTCTCTCTCTCTCTCTCTCTCTCTCTCTCTCTCTCTCTCTCTCTCTCTCTCTCTCTCCTCTCTCTCTCTCTCTCTCTCTCTCTCTCTCTCTCTCTCTCTCTCTCCTCTCTCTCTCTCTCTCTCTCTCTCTCTCTCTCTCTCTCTCTCTCTCTCTCTCTCTCCCTCTCTCTCCTCCCTCCATTTTCCCTCTGCAGCCGCTGGTTTGTGGTTTGTCTCTACATCACGATCTGGGCTCCTGTTCTCCAGCAGTTTGGCTGGCCCCTCTTAGGGTCCTCTCTTAGCCCACACTGTTCCAATCTCTAAATGGTGTGGGAGGACAGAGAGAAAAGCCTGAAAGCCTGAGCAGAGAGAATATGTGTAGATCAGTATCAAAGTGAGTTCCAGTCAGGACCGGTTCTGATTTAGATCCTAACACCCAGCTGACAGACAGACTGGTTCCTCCTCCCCCTCTCACAGGGATTCAGCAGCTACATTTACATTACAATTTACGTCATTTAGCAGACGCTCTTATCCTACTTGTATGTGTCTGGAATTAAGCTCTAGGATGCCATAGAAAATGTATGACAAACATAAAGGTCATACAAATAACTTCTAATTATCAGGAAATTATGGAGCAAGTGAATGCATCATAATATTTCGACGTGCAATACCCCAGAGACTCATACAAACAACAACAACAACTTAGCACTGTGCTCTTGAAGAAAACAATACAAATGCTTTTGCCTATCTCAGTTTCTGTCTCGTTATCACACACACACACACACTTCACACACACACACACACACACACACACACACACACACACACACACACACACACACACACACACACACACACACACACACACACACCATGAACCTACAGACCTCCCTTCACCCAATCCTTCACCCCCCAACACACACTCATGCCCCACACTAC
>NW_028159126.1:0-27500 GCF_964263955.1 Coregonus lavaretus
AGTAAAAATCTGTCTCAAAGCAGGACAATGATGTGATCACCTGTAAATGTACTTTACTATAGCATAATTGTCCATCTGGGGACAGGCACTAATGTCAGTTAAGTTGTGATGGTGCCATGCATCTGACTGTTGTATATTCAGTGTGTCAATGATTGATTGTATATGTCTGTATGTTAACAAATGAGAGTATATATTATATATTATATTGGTCTTATGTTAGATGGGTGGTGTAGATGCTAGAGGTCTGTGACCTGAGTCAAGCTCAACAGGCCTGATGCTATATGTCAGGAAGAGAGAGATGAGGACAGAGAGGAGGGGGTGGGGAGGGGAGAGGAGAGGAGAGAGTAGGAGAGAGGATGTAGGGGGCAGAGGAGGGGAGGGAGATAGAGAGGGAGAGAGAAGGGAGGGGGAGATGTCAAAAGAGATAGGACTGACAGACTAACACGCAGTCAACAAAATATATTTTCATCACTGACTTCTAACCAGTGATGTCATCACAACCAGTAACCTTGTCCACTCTTCCACTCCTGGTACGGCTCAGCTTGACCCCTGACCTATGAAATGAATGATTTCAAAAACAGACAAAAGCAAAGGTATGAAATTATATATAAACTCATCTGCAAAGAGAGGTTCACCTTTCCACGGAAGGGGAATGTGTGTATACATGGGTGTTTGTTGCGTCATACCAACGATAAGCCTATCTTCCCCATCACATCACGTGTGTTGTTGCACCATACCAACGATAAGCCTATCTTCCCCATCACATCATGAAAGGTCATGTTTATGTTCATTTCTCCTCTCTTTTGCCTAGGTGGCTCCACTAGGGTCCTCTCAGCCAAGTGGCTCCACTAGGGCCCTCTCAGTCAGCTGGTTCCCCATTCCTCCTCTCCCTCTCTCCCCCTCTTCCCCCTCTCCTCCTCTCCCCCTCTCCTTTTCTCCCTCTAATATCTTCTCCCCCCTCTCCCCCTCTCCCCCTCTCCTTTTCTCCCTCTTTCCCCCTCTCCCCTCTCTTTTCTTCTCCCCTCTCCCCCCTCTCACCTATTCTCCTCCTCTCCCCCCTCTCCCTCTCCTCTCCTCTCCTCCTCTACTCCTCTCCCTCTCTCCCCCTCTCCCACCCTCTCCTCCTCTACCATTCTCCCCCTCTCCCCCTCTCCTCTCCCCCTCCCCTCCTCTCACCCCTCTCCTCTTCTCCCTCTCTCCCTCTCTCCCCTCTCCTCCTTTCCCCCTCTCCCCATCTCCTCCTCTCCCTCTCTCCCCCCTCTCCCCATCTCCCCTTCTCCCCCTCCCCCCTCTCCTCTTCTCCATCTCTCCCCCTCTCTCCACTCTCCTACTCTCTCCCCTCTCTCCTCTTCTCTTTCCCCCCTCTCCCCCTCTCCTCTTCTCCCTCTCTCCCCTTCTCCACCTGTCTTTTCTTCTCCCCCTCTCCCTCTCTCCTCTTCTCCCTCTTTCCCCCCTCTCCCCCTCTCCCCCTCTTCCCCTCTCCTCCTCTCCCTCTCTCCACCCTCTCCCCCTCTCTCCCTCTCCTCTTCTCCCTCTCTCAACTTCTCCCACCTCTCCTCTCCCCTCTACCCCCTCTCCCCCTCTCCTCCTCTCCCTCTCTCCCCCTTTCCCCCCTCTCCTCTCCCTCTCTCCTTCTTTCCCCCTCTACTCTTTTCCTCTCTCTTCCCCTCCTTTCCTCTCCTCTTTTCCCCTTCTCCGCCATCTCCCCCTCTCGCTCTTCTCCCTCTCTACCTCTCTCCACCCTCTCCTCTTCTCCCTCTCTCCCCCTCTCCTCTCCCTATCTCCTCCCCTCCCCCCTCTCCTCCTCTCCCTCTCTCCCCCTCTCCTCTCCCTCTCTCATCCTCTCCCCATCTCCTCTTCTCCACCTCTCCTGTTCTCCCCCTCTCCCCTCTCTCTCCCTCTCCCCATCTCCTCTTCTCACTCTCTCCCCATCTCCACTTCTCCCTCACTCCCCCTCTCCACCCTCTCCTCTTCTCCCTCTCTCCTCCTCTCCACTCTCCTCTCCTCTCCTCCTCTCCTCTTCTCACTCTCTGCTCCTCTCCCTTCTCCTCCTCTCCCTCTCGCCATCTCTCCCCCCTCTCTTTTCTTCTCCCCTCTCCCCCTCTCCCTTCTCCTCTTCTCCCTCTCTCCCCTCCCCCCTCTCCTCTCTTCTCCCCCTCTCCATTCTCTCCCCCCTCTCCTCCTCTGCCTCTCTCCTCCTCTCCCCCCTCTCCTCCTCTCCCTCTCTCCCTCTTCTCTTTTCCCCCTCTCCCCCTCTCCTCTTCTCCCTCTCTCCCCCTCTCCTCTTCTCCCTCTCTCCCCCTCTCCACCCTCTCCTCTTCTCCCTCTCTCCCCACTCCCCCTCTCCCCCCTCTCCTCCTCTACCTCTCTCCTCCTCTCCCTCCCTCTTCCTCTCCCCATCTCCTCCTCTTCCTCTCTCCCCCCTCTCCTCTTCCTCTCTCCCCCTCTCCCCCTCTCCTCTTCTCCCCCTCTCCTCTTCCTTCTCCCTTATAGCCTCCTGTAGCTCCTCCCTCTGACCAAATAACTCCTGCTCCCTCTGAACCAATAGCCCCCGTAACCTGGTGGCCTCCTCTCCTAACCTGCAGAATCGCCCTGTCGCTGCCTCCTGCTGCCTCATCGTCCACACCGTGTGCCCCCCCAATTTTTTTATTGGGGTTGCCTCTCGGGTCTCCGTCGTCAGCACTGTTGCCGCCATTTCTCATCTCCTACCTGGGCATCCTCATTCATCGCCCTCCGGTAACGGACGGCCTCTTCCTCCGTGATTCTCCCCCAACCGAGGAGGACATCTACTAAAGTAACCTCCTGTTTAATTCCCGGCGGTTGCTCCTAAACACGCTGCTTGGTCCTATTTTGGTGGGATCTTCTGTCACGATCGTTCATGAACGAGAAGGACCAAGGCGCAGCGTGATATGCATTCATATTTATTTACGTACTGAACACATGACAAAACAACAAACGAAACGTGAAGTCCAAGGTAGACAAATAACATACCTCACGGAAAAAGATCCCACAACTAACTGGTGCCAACAGGCTGCCTAAGTATGGTCCCCAATCAGAGACAACGAGCAACAGCTGCCTCTGATTGGGAACTACACAGGCCAACATAGATCTACCCATTCTAGATCTTAAACACAGAACATCAACATAGCAAACACAACCCAGAAAATGCACACCCTGACTCAACAAATACAAGTCCTCAGAGTCAGGGCGTGACATTTAGCAATACCCTAGGTTTAGTTGTATTTCTACACACCCCATTTAGCCATACCGTAGGTTTAGCTGTATTTCTACACACCCCATTTAGCCATACACTAGGTTTAGTTGTATTTCTACACACCCCATTTAGCCATACCCTAGGTTTATTTGTATTTCTACACACCCCATTTAGCCATACCCTAGGTTTAGCTGTATTTCTACACACCCCATTTAGCCATACCCTAGGTTTATTTGTATTTCTACACACCCCATTTAGCCATACCCTAGGTTTAGCTGTATTTCTACACACCCCATTTAGCCATACCCTAGGTTTAGTTGTATTTCTACACACCCCATTTAGCCATACCCTAGGTTTAGCTGTATTTCTACACCCCCAAACTACTTCCTGCGGCTATGGGACAGAGGAGGAGGGGAGGGGAGATGGAGAGTGAGAGAGAAGAGGAGTAGAGAGAGGGAGATGTCAAAAGAGATAGGGCTGACAGACTAACATGCAGTCAACTGAATATCTTTTCATAACTGACTTCTCACCAGTTATGTCATCACAACCAGTAACCTTTTCCACTCTTCCACTCCTGGTACGGCTCAGCTTGACCTCTGACCTATGAAATGAATGATTTCAAAAACAGACAAAAGCAAAGGTATTAAATTATATATAAACTAATCTGCAAAGAGAGGTTCACCTTTCCACGGAAGGGGAATGTGTGTACACATGGGTGTTATTGCATCATACCAACTATAAGCCTATCTTCCCCATCACATCACGTGTGTTGTTGCACCACACCAACTATAAGCCTATCTTCTCCATCACATCACGTGTGTTGTTGCACCACACCAACTATAAGCCTATCTTCTCCATCACATCATGGAAGGTGATGTTGATGTTCATTTCTCCTCTCTTTTGCCCCTCCCCCCCCCCCTCTCTCTCTCAGTCTCTTTCTCAGTTCAATTCAAAGGGGTTTCATTGACACGGGAAACATATGTTAACATTGACAAAGCAAGTGAAATAAACAATCACAAACAGTAAACTTTAAACACACAAAAGTCTCAAAAGAGAAAGTCATTTGAAATTTAACTATATAAAAAAAACAAAAAATAAAAATGAGTGTATCAGTCCTGACCTGTATAGGCCGTCGGTCAATACACTGTAAATGAAATATAAACTAGCTGGCTCCACTAGGGTGCTCTCAGCCAGGTGGCTCCACTAGGGCCCTCTCAGCCAGGTGGCTCCACTAGGGCCCTCTCAGCCAGCTGGTGTTTGTAGGAGAGTGTGAGCTGTCTGTGCAAAAAGTAGAAGTACAAATGGCTGAGAATTTTGATAACTATATAAAAGAAAGATTAAAGTATTTTCACTGCCTGGAACGTTAAGGAACATTAACCAATATTATATAAGAGGTGAACTCAAGCAGTAGAAAGTTAGAGGTGATATTATAGGACACACTATGTGAAACATTGCTGCAAGACAGATCCGTTTGCTGTGTTTAGCTGGGCTCAACCACTGATCCAAGATAAGTTGCTAAGAAGTTTCTCACATCATTGAAGTAAGGAACTAATGACATAGAAGTCATATAGCCTAGCAGTATTTTCCACTCTTCAGTCCACTCTTCATGACAGTAGACTTGTATAGCTCAGTGGAGCCCCAGTTAGAGACAGATATGATACCGGCAGTGATATTGATGATCCTGTTCTGGAGCATATGTTTTGATATTGTAAGATATACAGTATGATCATTTGCAGGGTTAGTAAATAACATGCAACTGGATGCAGACAGTAAAAATATGTCTTAAAGCAGGACAATGATGTAATCACCAGTAAATGTAATTTACTGTAGCATAACCGGGCTGGGCTGGCGACGCGCACCACTGGCTTGGTGCGGGGAGCAGGAACAGGCCGGACCGGGCTGGCGACGCGCACCACTGGCTTGGTGCGGGGAGCAGGAACAGGCCGGACCGGGCTGACGACGCGCACCACAGGCTTGGTGCGGGAAGCAGGAACAGGCCGGACCGGGCTGGCGACGCGCACCACAGGCTTGGTGAGAGGGACAGGAACAGGCCCGACCGGGCTGGCGACGCGCACCACTGGCTTGGTGCGGGGAGCAGGAACAGGCCGGACCGGGCTGGCGACGCGCACCACTGGCTTGGTGCGGGGAGCAGGAACAGGCCGGACCGGACCAGGGACCGGTGGAACAGGCACGGGCCGTGCCGGACTGACGACGCGCACCACTGGCTTGGTGCGGGGAGCAGGAACGGGCCGTGCCGGACTGACGAAGCGCACCACTGGCTTGGTGCGGGGAGCAGGAACGGGCCGGACCGGGCTGGCAACGCGCACCACTGGCTTGGTGCGGGGAGCAGGAACAGGCCGGACCGGGCTGGCAACTTGCACCACAGGCTTGGTGAGAGGGACAGGAACAGGCCGGACCGGGCTGGCGACGCGCACCACTGGCTTGGTGCGGGGATCAGGAACAGGCCGGACCGGGCTGGCGACGCGCATCACTGGCTTGGTGCGGGGAGCAGGAACAGGCCGGACCGGGCTGACGACGCGCACCACAGGCTTGGTGCGGTGAGCAGGAATGGGCCGGACCGGGCTGGCGACGCGCACCACTGGCTTGGTGCGGGTAGCAGGAACAGGCCGGACCGGGCTGACGACGCGCACCACAGGCTTGGTGCTAGGGACAGGAACAGGCCGGGCTGGACTGTGGAGACGGACTGGAGGTCTGGAGCGGAGAGCTGACACAACCCGTCCTGGCTGAATGCCTATTTCCACACAATCTGTGTGAGGCATCAGCACAGGACATACAGGGCTGTGCACTCGTACTGGCACTACAGCACGTGGCACTGGCGCAGGATATCCGGGACCGAGGAGGGGTACTGGAGGCCACGAGCGTTGAGCCGGCACACTCCGTCCTGGCTGCATGCCCACCTTAGCACGACACGTGCGTTTTGCTAGCACAGGACGTACAGGACTGTGCCGGAACACTCGCGGCACAGTACGTGGCTCCGCATAACACGGAACATGCCCAGTCTCACGCTGCCTAGCCTGAGTACGGGGAGTTGGCTCTGCTCTACCTCTAGGCTCCGCCAACCACCCTTCCAGCCCCCCAAACCTGGTGGCCTCCTCTCCTAGTCCGACGATTCGTCCTGTAGCTGCCTCCAGCAGCCCCGTCGTCCACGGCGTGTGCCCCCACAAAACAATTTTTTGGGGTTGCCTCTCGCGTGTCCGACGTCGGCACGGTTGGCGCCGTTTCTCCTCTCCTGCCTCGGCATTTACTTTTGCCCATGGCCCTCTCCCCGCGAATATGTCCTCCCAAGACCACCATTCGCCCACCTGGGACATGGCCAACTTCTCCTGTTTGGCACGCTGCTTGGTCCTCTGGTGGTGGGATCTTCTGTCACGATCGTTGACGGAAGCGGACCAAGGCGCAGCGTGATAGGCGTACATACTTTATTTAGTACACACACGAACCAAAACAATAAACCAAACGATACGTGAAGTCCTAGGTCATAACACAAACCAAACGGAACAAGATCCCACAAAATAACAGTGCCAAACAGGCTGCCTAAGTATGGTCCCCAATCAGAGACATTAAGCTACAGCTGCCTCTGATTGGGAACCACCCTGGCCAACATAGATCTAAACGATCTAGAACACAAACATAGAAAACTAAACAATGAAACCTACACACCCTGGCTCAACATTAAAGAGTCCCCAGAGCCAGGGCGTGACAATAACTGTCCATCTGGGGACAGGCACTAATGTCATTTAAGGTGTGATGGTGTATGTGATGTTGTATATTCAGTGTGTCAATGATTGATTGTATCTGTCCCTATGGAAATGAATGAGAGTATATATGATGTATCTATTTAATATTCGTCTTATTTTTCTATGGCCTCCCGAGAGGCGCAGTGATCATAGGCACTGCATCGCAGTGGTAGAGGCGTCACTACAGACCCGGGTTCGATCCCAGGCTATATCACAACCGGCCGGGATTGGGAGTCCCATAGTGCGGCACACAATTGGCCCAGCATCGTCCGGGTTAGGGGAGGGTTTGGCCTGGGTAGGCCATCATTGTAAATAAGAATTTGTTCTTAACTGACTTGCCTAGTTAAATAAAGGTTTATTAAAGGTTCAACAGAGCAAGGGGAAGGGGGGTAGCTAGAGGTCTGTTACCCAAGTCAACTGAGTCAAGCTCAACAAGCCTGATGCTATATGTCAGGAAGAGAGAGAGAGAGAGAGAGGAGGGGAGGGTAGTGGAGAGAGAGAAGAGGGGACAGAGGACGGGAGGGGAGATAGAGAAGGAGATGTCAAAGGGCTGCGAGAGATGAGCAGAGAGAGATGGGGCGGAGGAGAGAGGATGGGTGGGGGGCGGAGGAGAGCGTAGTGGAGAGAGAGGAGAGGGGAGGGGAGGGGAGGGGAGGGGAGGGGAGGGGAGGGGAGGGGAGGGGAGGGGAGATAGAGACCCCATTTAGCCATACACTAGGTTTAGTTGTGTTTCTACACACCCCATTTAGCCATACCCTAGGTTTAGCTGTATTTCTACACCCCCAAACTACTTCCTGCGGCTATTGGACAGAGGAGGAGGGGAGGGGAGATGGATAGTGAGAGAGAAGAGGAGGATAGAGAGGGAGATGTCAAAAGAGATAGGGCTGACAGACTAACACGCAGTCAACTGAATATCTTTTCATTACTGACTTCTCACCAGTTATGTCATCACAACCAGTAACCTTTTCCACTCTTCCACTCCTGGTACGGCTCAGCTTGACCTCTGACCTATGAAATGAATGATTTCAAAAACAGACAAAAGCAAAGGTATTAAATTATATATAAACTAATCTGCAAAAATGAGGTTCACCTTTCCACGGAAGGGGAATGTGTGTACACATGGGTGTTGTTGCATCATACCAACGATAAGCCTATCTACCCCATCACATCACGTGTGTTGTTGCACCACACCGACTATAAGCCTATCTTCTCCATCACATCACGTGTGTTGTTGCACCATACCAACTATAAGCCTATCTTCTCCATCACATCATGAAAGGTCACGTTGATGTTCATTTCTCCTCTCTTTTGCCCCTCCCCCTCTCTCTCTCTCTCTCACTCTTTCTCTCAGTTCAATTCAAAGGGGTTTCATTGACATGGGAAACATATGTTAACATTGACAAAGCAAGTGAAATAAACAATCACAAACAGTAAATTTTAAACACACAAAAGTTTCAAAAGAGAAAGACATTTGAAATGTTAATAATTTAACTATATAAAAATAAAAAATAAAAACGAGTGTATCAGTCCTGACCTGTATAGGCCGTCGGTCAATACACTGTAAATGAAATATAAACTAGCTGGCTCCACTAGGCCCTCTCAGCCAGCTGGCTCCACTAGGCCCTCTCAGCCAGGTGGCTCCACTAGGGTCCTCTCAGCCAGGTGGCTCCACTAGGGTCCTCTCAGCAAGCCGGCTCCACTAGGGCCCTCTCAGCCAGCTGGTGTGTGTAGGAGAGTGTGAGCTGTCTGTGCAAAAAGTAGAAGTACAAATGGCAAGGGAAATGAAATAAACTGATAAATCTAGGCCTAGGTTTTATTTACTGTGGTGTTTGTTCTCCACTGGTTACCCTATTCTTATCACAACAGGTCACACATTTTGCTGCCATGATTGCACGCTGCTGTATTTCACCTAACAGATATGGGAGCTTATCAATATTATATTTGTTTTCAAAGTATTTGGGGGTCCTTGTAATCTGAGGGAAATATGTCTCTCTCATATCATCGTTTATTTGGCAGGAGGTTAGGAGGGGCAGCTCAGTTTCCACCTCATTTTGTGGGCAGTGTGGCACATAGCCTGTCTTCTCTCTACCTATGGTGATTTTCGGGATGTGGAAGGCAGACATACAGGCGGATGAAGTAGATTGAGATGCAGCCCATGCAAAAAAACAAATCTCTATCTTAAACAGATGGATTTTGATGGGGATTTATTGTATTATTTTAATTAGTGCATCAATCGACTCTTAAGGACATCAATGGACATGTACTTACTGTTATCTGAAATGAAATAAACATCATTTTTGTTAAATGACAATTCATTTGCAGATTCTGTAAAACAAAACAATATATTTTTCCCTTAAATAATGTGCAGCTTTTTTCCAAAGTAAGTACTAAAAAGCCGATTTACCATAATTTGATTGTAGTATCGTTTATTTTTAAGTAAATACAAAAGGTGTCATATTTAGGTGGTAAAAATGACTGCCATTTAAAGGAGCGGTACACCAACATTGGAAATCTATTTAATTTTATTGACAAAAATACATTCATACATTGATCCTGAGAAACAATGACCAAAAATATGTCTGGAGCTTCACTAGGGCCCTCTCAGCCAGCCGGCTCCACTAGGGCCCTCTCAGCCAACTGGCTCCACTAGGGCCCTCTCAGCCAGCTGTCTCCACTAGGGCCCTCTCAGCTATGTGGCTCCACTAGGGCCCTCTCAGCCAGGTGGCTCCACTAGGGTCCACTCAGCCAGCTGGCTCCACTAGCGCCCTCTCAGCCAACTGGCTCCACTAGGGCCCTCTCAGCCAGCTGGACCCACTAGGGCCCTCTCAGCCAACTGGCTCCACTAGGGCCCTCTCAGCCAGCTGGCCCCACTAGGGCCCTCTCAGCCAACTGGCTCCACTAGGGCCCTCTCAGCCAGCTGGCCCCACTAGGGCCCTCTCAGCCAACTGGCTCCACTAGGGCCCTCTCAGCCAGCTGACCCCACTAGGGCACTCTCAGCCAGGTGGCTCCACTAGGGCCCTCTCAGCCAGCTGGCCCCACTAGGGCCCTCTCAGCCAACTGGCTCCACTAGGGCCCTCTCAGCCAGCTGACCCCACTAGGGCCCTCTCAGCCAACTGGCCCCACTAGTGCCCTCTCAGCCAACTGGCTCCACTAGGGCCCTTTCAGCCAGCTGTTACCACTAGGGGTGGCAGGTAGCTTAGTGGTTAAGAGCGTTGTGCCAGTAACCGAAAGGTCGCTGGTTCTAATCCCCAAGCCGACTAGGTGAAAAATCTGTCGATGTGCCCTTGAGCAAGGCACTTAACCCTAATTGCTCCTGTAAGTCGCTCTGGATAAGAGCGTCTACTAAAGGACCTATTTACTAGGGCCTTCTCAGCCAGGTGGCTCCACTAGGGCCCTCTCAGCCAGCCGTCTCCACTAGGGCTTCTTTCAGCCAACTGGCTCCACTAGGGCCTGCTCAGCCAGCCGGCTCCGTTAGGGCCCTCTCAGCCAGCCGTCTCCACTAGGGCCCTCTCAGCCAGCCGTCTCCACTAGGGCCAGCTGGCTCCACTAGGGCCCTCTCAGCCAGCCGTCTCCACTAGGGCCAACTGTCTCCACTAGGGCCCGCTCAGCCAGCCGGCTCCACTAGGGCCCTGTCAGCCAGCTGGCTCCACTAGGGTCCTCTCAGCAAGCCGGCTCCACTAGGGCCCTCTCAGCCAGCCGTCTCCACTAGGGCCAGCTGGCTCCACTAGGGCCCTCTCAGCCAGCCGTCTCCACTAGGGCCAACTGTCTCCACTAGGGCCCGCTCAGCCAGCCGTCTCCACTAGGGCCCTCTCAGCCAGCCGTCTCCACTAGGGCCCTCTCAGCCAGCCGTCTCCACTAGGGCCAGCTGGCTCCACTAGGGCCCTCTCAGCCAGCCGTCTCCACTAGGGCCAACTGGCTCCACTAGGGCCCGCTCAGCCAGCCGGCTCCACTAGGGTCCTCTCAGCAAGCCGGCTCCACTAGGGCCCTCTCAGCCAGCTGGTGTGTGTAGGAGAGTGTGAGCTTGTGTGTAAAAAGTAGAAGTACAAATGGCAAAGGAAATGAAATAAACTGATAAATCTAGGCCTAGGTTTTATTTACTGTGGTGTTTGTTCTCCACTGGTTACCCTATTCTTATCACAACAGGTCACACATTTTGCTGCCATGATTGCACACTGCAGTATTTCACCTAACAGATATGGGAGCTTATCAATATTATATTTGTTTTCAAAGTATTTGGGGGTCCTTGTAATCTGAGGGAAATATGTCTCTCTCATATCATCGTTTATTTGGCAGGAGGTTAGGAAGTGCAGCTCAGTTTCCACCTCATTTTGTGGGCAGTGTGGCACATAGCCTGTCTTCTCTCTACCTATAGTGAGTTTTGGGATGCGGAAGGCAGACATACAGGCGGATGAAGTAGATTGAGATGCAGCCCATGCAAAAAAACTAATCTATATCTTAAACTGATGGATTTTGATGGGGATTTATTGTATTATTTTAATTAGTGCATCAATCGACTCTTAAGGACATCAATGGACATGTACTTACTGTTATCTGAAATGAAATAAACATAATTTTTGTTAAATGACAATTCATTTGCAGATTCTGTAAAACAAAAAAATATATTTTTCCCTTAAATAATGTGCAGCTTTTTTCCAAAGTAAGTACTAAAAAGCCGATTTACCATAATTTGATTGTAGTATAATTAATTTTTAAGTAAATACAAATGTTGTCATATTTAGGTGGTAAAAATGACTGCCATTTAAAGGAGCGGTACACCAACATTGGAAATATATTTAATTTTATCGACAAAAATACATTCATACATTGATCCTGAGAAACAATGACCAAAAATATGGCTGGAGCTTCACTAGGACCCTCTCAGCATGCCGGCTCCACTAGGGCCCTCAGCCAACTGGCTCCACTAAGCCCTCTCAGCCAGCCGGCTCCACTAGGGCCCTCTCAGCCAGCTGGCCCCACTAGGGCCCTCTCAGCCAACTGGCTCCACTAGGGCCCTCTCAGCCAACTGGCTCCACTAGGGCCCTCTCAGCCAGCTGGCTCCACTAGGGCCTGCTCAGCCAGCCGGCTCCGTTAGGGCCCTCTCAGCCAGCCGTCTCCACTAGGGCCAGCCGGCTCCACTAGGGCCCGCTCAGCCAGCCGGCTCCACTAGGGCCCTCTCAGCCAGCCGGCTCCACTAGGGCCCTGTCAGCCAGCTGGCTCCACTAGGGCCCTGTCAGCCAGCTGGCTCCACTAGGGCCCTCTCAGCCAGCCGGCTCCACTAGGGCCCTGTCAGCCAGCTGGCTCCACTAGGGTCCTCTCAGCAAGCCGGCTCCACTAGGGCCCTCTCAGCCAGGTGGCTCCACTAGGGCCCTCTCAGCCAGCTGGTGTGTGTAGGAGAGTGTGAGCTTGTGTGTAAAAAGTAGAAGTACAAATGGCAAAGGAAATGAAATAAACTGATAAATCTAGGCATAGGTTTTATTTACTGTGGTGTTTGTTCTCCACTGGTTACCCTATTCTTATCACAGGTCACACATTTTGCTGCCATGATTGCACACTGCTGTATTTCACCTAACAGATATGGGAGCTTATCAATATTATATTTGTTTTCAAAGTATTTGGGGGTCCTTGTAATCTGAGGGAAATATGTCTCTCTCATATCATCGTTTATTTGGCAGGAGGTTAGGATGGAGTAGATTGAGATGCAGCCCATGCAAAAAAAACAAATCTCTATCTTAAACTGATGGATTTTGATGGGGATTTATTGTATTATTTTAATTAGTGCATCAGCCGACTCTTAAGGACATCAATGGACATGTACTTACTGTTATCTGAAAAAAAATAACAAATTTTTTGCTAAATGACAATTAATTTGCAGATTCTGTAAAACAAAAAAATATATTTTTCCCTTAAATAATGTGCAGCTTTTTTCCAAAGTAAGTACTAAAAAGCCGATTTACCATAATTTGATTGTAGTATCATTTATTTTTAAGTAAATACAAAAGTTGTCATATTTGGTTTTAAAAATGACTGCCATTTAAAGGAGCGGTACACCAACATTGGAAATATATTTAATTTTATTGACAAAAAGTAATTCATAGATTGATCCTGAGATACAATGACCAAAAATATGTCTCATCTGTCTTTATTTACTTACCCCACAGCTAGCATTAGCATCGCTTCAAAAATCATGCCCAAATCCTCAAAGTCACTTCAAACCAAATGTTATAGCAACCCATCTACCATAACATCTTGCACATATAGAATATTGGAGGATATGATAGGAATTATGGTATTTATATAAAATTTTCCGTGGAATAACCAACTATTCTTCAAAGAATACCCACCAATACAGCGCTATGTGTACGTTTAGAGGGTAGCTGGTTTCTGCATTACAGTTTCAACAAGTATTCATCCCACTGACATACTTATGAGCTGTTGTGACTGCAACTAAGCATATATGCAAGGTCATTTTGATTGTGTACACGGTCATACCTAGTTATAACCAGTTATAACCAGGCGAGTACGTAAGGTTCTTCATTTCTGCAGGTGATCTGTTTATCTGGTCTAAATCACTGATACAGGTCCCCCTGGATTCAAATAAATACTTTTTTAGATTTGCCTTAGAATAACTACCTTTCGGAGAATACACACCAATACAGCTGTCTGTATCTGAGTTCTATATTGCAGTTCTATCAACTATTTATACCGTTGGCAGACTTTTTAATGAAGGTCCTATCAAATTACTATAGGAGGAATTAGATGTTTTTCGTTGGGGTCAGAATGATCCCAAATGACTTGAATTTTGTAAAAAAATTATGATGATATCAGTTGACTGACAAATTCATGAAAAATTTGAAGAATTTAATAAACCACCTTTGGGCTATGATAACAAAAATATGGCTCTAGATGCAATTGGTTAACTTCAGTAGTGGTGTGTGGGTAAATTTACTGTGGGGGAAAGCCATAATACAACCAGATCAGTTGTGATCATTTCATTGTCTGGTCTATAAACCTAATGAATGATCCTCTGTGCCCAAATCATGCTTTAGAAGCCTATTTTGAATGCTTTTATTTATTTCTGTATAGACAGGAGTATGCTAATTTGTATTTTATATCTTTCTGGGTAAGTGCCAGGACCATTCACAGTTTAGCTCATTTGGCCTCCCTTTTTATTATCAAGGGAGGCCAAATGTTCGCTGGCTTCCCTTGCATTCAATGCTACAGGGCGGCAGCAGTGTCATATTATTTTGAACTAGACAGCATCAGATAGATCAGTATAATAATAGTAATAATATGCCATTTAGCAGACGCTTTTATCCAAAGCGACTTACAGTCATGCGTGCATACATTATTTTATTTTTTTGTGTATGGGTGGTCCCGGGGATAGAACCCACTACCTTGGCGTTACAAGCGCCGTGCTCTACCAGCTGAGCTACAGAGGACCACTATCACAGTAGTTCCCAAACTCTGGGGCGGCCTCCTAGGGGTGGTGCAAGGGGTCAGGTGGGGGGTCGGGTGGGTGCAGGGGTCATTATGCAATTTGTAATTTTATTTGATTTATTTCAGGACCATTCACAGTTTAGCTCAACGCTATTTGGTATTTTAATTAATTTTTGTATGATCAAGGGAGGCCAAATGTTAGCATTCAATGCTACAGGGCGGCAGCAATGTCATACTCTTTTTAACCAGACAGCATCAGATAGAATGGCCTACACATACAGAGACAGAGGGGCACCGTTTCACTCGCTCAGATGCTTTCTCCGGTGAGGTACATTCAGCCTCTTGCTAATTGAAGGAAAATGATAAAACACAGAGAGATGAAAGATACATTATTTTATATGTTTTTTTCTTGGTCATTTTTTGGGGAAGCCTGGCTTCCTTTGGCAACCATGAATACACGCCACTGCGGAGGTTAGGAGATATAATGTAGCAGGTTAGGATAATTAACGTGGGAGGTTAGGATAACTAATGTAGCAGGTTAGGATAATTAATGTGGGAGGTTAGGATAACTAACTTAGCAGGATAGGATCATTAATGTGGGAGGTTAGGATAACTAATGTAGCAGGTTAGGATAATTAATGTGGGAGGTTAGGATAACTAACCTAGCAGGTTAGGATAATTAGTGTAGCAGGTTAGGTTAATTAACGTGGCAGGTTAGGAGAATTAACTTAGCAGGTTAGGAGAATTAACTTAGCAGGTTAGGAGAATTAACGTGGCAGGATGGGATAATTAACGTGGCAGGTTAGGAGAACTAACTTAGCAGGTTAGGAGAATTAACTTAGCAGGTTAGGAGAATTAACGTGGCAGGATGGGATAATTAACGTGGCAGGTTAGGAGAACTAACTTAGCAGGTTAGGAGAATTAACTTAGCAGGTTAGGAGAATTAACGTGGCAGGATAGGATCATTAACGTGGCAGGTTAGGAGAACTAACGTGGCAGGTTAGGAGAACTAACGTAGCTGATTAGGAGAATTAACGTAGCTGATTAGGAGAATGAACGTAATGTGCGTGTGGTGAGGTTTTGCCATTTCAATCAGGAGAAAAATAGGAGTACTGCTGATCTAGGATCAGGTCCCCATTGTCCATGTAATGTTATTCATTAGGATCTAAAATACTATATAAAAATGAATACAGGCCTAGCTAGATATGAATGGAATCATTACCTTGATAAAGGATTGTTTTCCACCGTAGGCCTGGTTCAACAGTGTTAGTTCTGTAGTGCAACCCTGGCCCAGACTGGATGAACACCGCCATCTAGTGGCCATTTAACTGCATGACAGGAAGACAAAGTTACCCTATTCACTAGCAGTGTTTCCCAACCAGGGGTACTAGGACCCCTGCGGTTACTTGGACTATTCACAGGGGGTCCTTGAGAATACTCATGAGACCAGAGGGTTACAGGTATAATGCACATGAGAGGGTCCTCTGGGTAACTGAAAATGAAAAAGCCCATAAAGACTTCATAATTCATAAAGGTCATGTTAACTGACTGATATAATCACATCGAACAAAACATAAAGGCTTCATAATTCATAAAGGTCATGTTAACTGACTGATATTATATCATAGAACAAAACGTATAAGATCTACTAAGTCTGTGTTCACCTCAGACCTTATTTTCAGCGTTTATCCCAAAACCCTAGTCTTTCCCCATTCATTTAGGCTACAAGCTGGCGAGCTCTATACAGTGCACACTACTTTATGGCACCCTTTCACAGTCATGGGGAGAATCTCAATTGCATACTCCTCGCCTCCTTCTCAAAACCCATTGGATGAGAAAGCCAGAGGTCCCGCCCCTCTGACCTTCTCCTCCAATGGGTTTAGAGGAGGTGAAGAGAGAGAACGGGAGGAGTATACAATTGAGATTCTCCCAGAGGGTAACTGCATACATATTACATTTTTACATTTTAGTCATTTAGCAGACGCTCTTATCCAGAGCGATTTACAGGAGCAATTAGGGTTAAGTGCCTTGCTCAAGGGCACATTTACGTCGTTTAGCAGACGCTCTTATCCAGAGCGACTTACAAATTGGTGCATTCACCCTATAGCCAGTGGGATAACCACTTTACAATTTACCTATCCCAGGTATTCCTTAAAGAGGTGGGGTTTCAAGTGTCTCTGGAAGGTGGTGAGTGACTCCGCTGTCCTGGCGTCGTGAGGGAGCTTGTTCCACCATTGGGGTGCCAGAGCAACGAACAGTTTTGACTGGGCTGAGCGGGAACTGTGCTTCCGCAGAGGTAGGGGGGCCAGCAGGCCAGATGTGGATGAACGCAATGCCCTCGTTTGGGTGTAGGGACTGATCAGAGCCTGAAGGTACGGAGGTGCCGTTCCCCTCACAGCTCCGTAGGCAAGCACCATGGTCTTGTAGCAGATGCGAGCTTCAACTGGAAGCCAGTGGAGTGTGCGGAGGAGCGGGGTGACGTGAGAGAACTTGGGAAGGTGAACAGAGGGGAGAGGTGCGCTTGTGAAGTTGGAAAACATTTTGTGTACGTTTTTTTCCCCGAATTGGTTTTAACTGCACTCTACTTTACTTACCTTAACAAAATAAGATGTATAGTTGAATATTTTAGAAATGAGTCGTCTCAATTCGCTGCTTGGCTGTATTGACGAAGGTTCCAGTGCCACTGGCAGTGGCTTCGGGAGCTGCTTGGGTTCGTCGGATCGGGAGCTGGAGAGGACAGTTTAGTCTGAGGTCATTTAAGGGCTTCGGGGACACTGGACATCGTTTTTCGGATGCATGCAGGGCACTTTCTGCCTATTGGATTATAAATAGTCAACTGTTGGTTTCAAGGGCTTTCTACCGTGATAACTGTGGGGTTAGACTGTTTGTTTTTTATAGCTCCAACGGCGCCAACGAACATTTTCAGTTTAGCACCCGGGTTTAGGTTATCTTAAAATATTATTGTATTGTGTGTATTGCCAATTGTTTGCAAGTGTATTATTCATATATAAACATTATATCTGTAGGTAAGAACCCTGGTCTCTTTGGTTTTTCCTTAGCGAGTTTAGTCATACCAGGTTTATTATGTACTGAGTGGACCTTTTCACCATACTTTTACTCTATGGATTAATCTGAGCCTGTGGTGATAGGGTTACATCAACATTATAAATATGGTGGAAACTCCCACTAGTCCATGCCTCCACCAATCCAATGCTTTTAGATTATGGGAAGTAGTGAACAAGTGCACACTTCAGGAGAAAGGAGATATTATTGGGACACACTCAGATGCTCTGTTAATCAACCACATTGGTCTACCACAAGGCTTCCTTGGTTCAAACTGTCAGATTATTGTTATAATGTTGTTTGTAGTATAGAGATAATTATGTTATTGATTATCAATGTTATGATATTGATTATGATGTAGAGTATTGTTATGATGTTGTTGGTAGTATATAGATAATTATGTTATTGATTACAAACATGCGAGGGGTGTATTCAGTTTTGTGAGAAACTGTATATTAGAGCAGGAGTAGGGGGGGTAGAAGTTAGAGGTCTGTTACCTGAGTCAAGATCAACAGGAGGGAGGGAGGGAGGGAGGGAGGGAGAGAGGGAGAGAGAGGGAGAGAGAGAGAAGGTTAAATTAACATCAACAGACTAACATGCAGTCAACTGAATATCTTTTCATCACTGACTTCTAACCAGTGATGTCATCACAACCAGTAACCTTTTCCACTCTTCCACTTTTGGTCCGGCTCAGCTTGACCTCTGACCTCTGAAATGAATGATTTCAAAAACAGACAAAGCAAAGGTATTAAATTAGATATAAACTCATCTGCAAAGAGAGTTACACATTTCCATGGAAAGGGAATGTACACTAAATGACCAAAAGTATGTGGACACCTGCTTGTCAAACATCTCATTCCAAAGTCATGACCATTAGTATGAAGTTGGTCCCCCTTTGCTGCTATGACAGCCTCCACTGTTCAGAGAAGGCTTTCCACTAGATGTTGGAACATTGCTGCGGGGACCTGCTTCCATTCAGCCACAAGAGCATTAGTGAGGTAATGGTAAATATACATTGCTGCGTGGATTTTTTCCTTTGGACTGCCAGATGGTGAAGCGTGATTCATCACTCCAGAGAATGCGTTTTCAATGCTCCAGAGTCCAATGGAGGCGGGCTTTACACCACTCCAGCCGATGCTTGGCATTGCTCATGGTGATCTTAGGCTTTTGTTCGGTTGCTCAACCATGGAAACCCATTTCATGAAGCTCCCAACTAACAGTTCTTGTGCTGACGTTGCTTCCAGAGGCAGTTTGGAACTCGTAGTGAGTGTTGCAACCGAGGACAGACGTTTTTTACATGCTACCCTCTTCAGCACTCTGCGGTCCCGTTCTGTGAGCTTGTGTGGCCTACCACTTCACGCTGAGCCGTTGTTGCTCCTAGACGTTTCCCTTCACAATAACAGAACTTACAGTTGACCGAGGCAGCTCCAGCAGGGCAGACATTTTACTAAATTACTTGTTGGAAAGGTGGCATCCTGTGACGGTGCCACGTTGAAAGTCAATGAGGTCTTCAGTATGGGCCATTCTACTGCCAATGTTTGTCTATGGAGATTGCATGGCTGTGTGCTCGATTTTATACACCTGTCAGGAAGGGGTGTGGCTGAAATAGAATCCACTAATTTGAAGGGGTGTCCACATACTTTTGTATCTATAGTGTGTGTACACACGTGTGTTGTTGCATCATACCAACGATAAGCCTATCTTCCCCATCACATCATGAAAGGTCATGTTGATGTTCATTTAACCTCTGCCTCTCTCTCTCTCTCTCTCTCTCTCTCTCTCTCTCTCTCTGTCTCTCTGTCTCTCTCTCCTCAGATATCCAGGCTCAAAGCGTCAGTCCACCAGGTAGGTAGAGTATACATCTACAGTGATTATAGCAGTTCAATATTAGTCTACTTTATTATCCCACATGGAGAAATTCATGTGTCCATACACACCATTCTAAAACCCAATAACAAGTACTGTTTTATGTCACTACTAATACTTGTCAACCACAAAACATTACTGCTGTTAGAATAACAGAAGTCCTGTCATAATCTGTCCTCACCACTGTGTTTTCCTCTCTGCTGTTTACAGCTGAACAATCAGTCAGACTGGTGAATGGGACCACTTCCTGTTCTGGGACAGTGGAAATCTTCTACAGAGGAGAGTGGTCAGGTCTATGTCCTATGTTGTGGGGCATGACAGAGACTAAGGTTGTGTGTAGAGAGCTGGGCTGTGGGAATGCTGTAGCTGAATCTGGAGGACCTCTGGTTGAAGAGGGAAGAAGAGGAGTCACACTAATGGGTTGCAGTGGAGATGAGTCTACTATTAGAGAGTGTGACACCATAGGAGGAGGACCTGGTGTCTGTTATGGTGAATATTATCATCATGTGATCTGTTCAGGTAAGACACTGGTAATATTGAGAGATTTGATTTTTACATTATACAAGATTAGCATATATCATGTTTTATGTGTTTTTCATTTAAAGAGAGGGAGAGATGTTAGATGTATTTAAACATTATATTTGTGTTTGTCATATTGGTTTATGGGAGATGTGCATGGGCAGATCATTGTAGTTCAGATGTTACTGAAGTGAAGCTGCCTGATGGATGTCCAGCTGTTTATTTTCTATAAAGTGAAGTGAACTTATTCCTGTCTCCTGCCTGCATTATTCCCAACCCTGTCCTGAGTGACTAAGAACCCATTTCTACCTCTTACAGTATCAAACATAGCAAAATACAATCTTTTATCCAACATATTTGTGTTTAGTCCTTGACAGTGTCTTCAACAAAACTGATTGAATGTTCAACCAACTATTTTTCTCCAGAGTCTGTGCAGCTTGTGGATGGAGCTGGTCTCTGCTCTGGGAGACTGGAGGTGAAGTCCAATCAGTCCTGGGCCTCAGTGTGTGAAGCTGACTTTGACCAGCAGGATGCAGAGGTAGTCTGTGGGGAGCTTGGCTGTGGGGCTCCTGCAGCTCTACAGGGGGGGCTCTATGGAGAAGGTGAGGGTCAGACCTGGGATAAAGAGTTCCAGTGTAAAGGCAATGAGTCCCTTCTCCTGGACTGTGACACCTCAGACAGAAAAAACAACACCTGCCTACCTGGTAATGCTGTTGGACTCACCTGCTCAGGTAAGAAACAGTTTGTCACTCAATCAACATTGATTCTCGCCTGGAGTGAAGAATATGAGAGGCAATATATAGTGGGCTCCAAAATTACTGAGACCCCTGTCTGGCAATGCACAAACAATACTTAAAGAAATATAAACAATATAATTATAGAGAGAAACTGAAAATACCAACATGTGAGAAATACTGTACTATATTAATGTTCCAATGGAACCCACCAAAATCATTTATTGATTAAATTAAAAATCAATGTCCTCCAAATCAAGGTTTCACAATTAATTGCTCCCTTAAAGATTATTGTAAATAACATCTACCAAAATTAAACCAGTGTTAAGTGAATATTTTAATCTCAATGGTTGAACTCAACTATTTCAGTGTCTCTGTGCGTCTCCCAAAAGGTTGTAATGCTTTTGGATCAATAAACAGACAGAGTCCCGGTCTGCATAGTCAGGCCTTTATTCATTGAGAATTCTGTTCATCACAATTTCAGAGTCCATCTTTTATACTCACACGTCATACAAAAATCCCACTCCTTTTAGGCGGGCTGTTTTCCTCTGCTCTCCTAACCATCAGGTCACACACACATGTTCTTATCATAGGCTGCATTCCTTAGTTATCGCCGTCCTCATACTCCTTACAAAGCCTAACCGTTTCTCTCCTCCCTTAATTGGGAGGCCTCTTTATCTTGGTTTCCCAGTTGTCTGTAGCCAGTTCTCCTTGTCCTTTGTTGTCTGGTCTAACTCTTAATCACATTGCTAAATAGTAGCTCAATGTCATAGTCTTTACTGGTCCTACACTCACACATTCTAACACATTTCACACAGTTTCAAGGTGTAATAATTAGTTATTAATAATTATTCTATCAACCAGGAATTAAATTCCACTTATTTAAGTGTATCTACGTCTTAAGGAACTATATTGAGCCATTACATCACTTCCGGTTTCACTAGGGTATAAAAATTAGGTAACACGCATACAATATCCCACAGGCTCTTTTTAAGGTTTGCCAGAAGAAAGCCCTTTCTGACCCCAAGACACAGATGCAAGTGCTTGGAGTTTGCCAAATGTAATTTAAATTATGACTGGAAGAAGGTGCTCTGGTCAGATGAGACCAAAATTGAACGTTTTGGTCAGATACAGCATCGACATGTTTGGCGTCGAAACAGAGATGCATACAAGGAGAGGCACCTCATACCCACGGTGAAATATGGTGGTGGGTCAGTGATGATTTGGGGCTGTTTTAATTCCAGAGGTCCAGGGGCACTGGATGGCATAATGAATTCCACCAAGTATCAGGCAATTTCGGCTGACATTCTGGTTTTCTCTGCCAGAAGGCTGGGACTTGGCAGTAGGTGGACTTTCCAACAAGACAATGACCCAAAACATACCTCAAGATCCACACAGAAATGGTTCTGTGACAAAAAATATATATGTTCTGCCATGGCCATCTCAGTCAGACCTCAATCCAATCGAAAATCTGTGGGCTGATTTGAAGATGGCAGTTGATAAGCGCAAACCCAAGAATGTGAAGGATCTTGAAAGGATCTGCATAGAGGAATGGTCCAAAATCCCTCCAAATGTGTTCCTTAACCTTGTCAAACATTACAGGAAAAGACTCCATGCTGTTATCCTTGCCAGAGGGGGTTGCACTAAGTACTAAATGAGGAGTGCCAATAATTATGAAACCTTGATTTAGGTGACTTTTATTTTGTATTAAATAATTGTATGATTTTGGTTGGTTCCATTGAAACATTAATAAAGTACAGTATTGTTTATATTTTTTAATTAATTGTTGGTGCAGTCAGGGGTGCCAGTAATTTTGGAGCCCACTGTAGATGTGTTTTAGTGAGAAAATAGTAAGATTACTGTCTCTCTCTCTTCTCTCTGTGGTCCTCTGTAGCTCAGCTGGTAGAGCACGGCGCTTGTAACGCCAAGGTAGTGGGTTCGATCCCCGGGACCACCCATACACAAAAATGTATGCACGCATGACTGTAAGTCGCTTTGGATAAAAGCGTCTGCTAAATGGCATATTATTATTATTATTCTTTTCTCAGAGCCTGATGATGTGAGGCTGGTGGGAGGAGGCAGTCGCTGTGCAGGTGGAGTGGAGTGGTACGACCAGGGAGAGTGGAGGACTGTGGGAGCTGAAGACTGGATCAAGGAGGCTGTACCTGCAGTAGTGTGTAGACAGCTGGGTTGTGGCTCCACTGTTTCAGTTCTACCTGGAAACACCACTGGATGGTTTAGAGTTTACTGTTCTGGGTCTGAGCCTTCACTGAGGGAGTGTTTGAGAACAAATGATCTCTTTCCTGTAGTCACAGTGATCTGCTCAGGTAATAACAAGATATTATAATTATATTCAACTGATTTCCTTCATTCATACGACTTCCTCTGCACCTCTCACAATGACTGTTTAGCTTGTAAGTCTGCTTTGCAAAACAGATCAATCAGTCAAGTAGGAATCAAATACAACTTAAATATCCCAGAATGTTTTTGTATTTGAATGTTATCTCACTGAACGTCTCTACTCACTGCCACTGTCACATGTCATGTTATTGTCATATCTAAATGAGGAAAGTAGTTGAGGAGCTACGTTTTCTTTTTCTCTCCTCTTGTTCCAGATGTCCTGCTTCAGCCTTAATCAACATATGTTGTCTCAGTGACTGTAGGCCCACTACTCATGTTGCCCTGTGAGGGAGGGTGGCTAGCACTGTTACATGCTGATGTTATTGTCATATCTATAGGAAACTAGTTGAAGAGGTTTTTCTTGTTCTCTTTTATTGTTACAGATCTCCTGGTCCAGCCTGATATCTTCCTGACTGACTCAATGGGAGGGATCTCCAGGGGCCACCAGGGGCCTGAAGTTTTTAGGGGCTACAACTTCACCATCACCTGCTCCACTCAGCCACAGTACCCAGGAGGCTCCTTCCTCCTCACGTTCACCGGCTCCAACAGAACCCAGACCCAACCAGCTGTCAATCACTCTGCTGCCTTCCTCTTCCCTGCTGCAGATGACTCCCACCAAGGGAACTACAGCTGTGTTTATGACAATTATGTTTTCTCTCATAACTTCTCCTCTGAGAGTGAGCTCCTCTCCCTCACCGTCACAGGTAACTGAACATGATCCAGACTTCTAACTTTGTCATTGACAGATTTCCCACAGATCTATATGATGATGATCAGTCCCCTCATCAAAGGTGTTTCTGTTTTCAGCCTCTCCTCTGCCAGCCTTCATCATCAGACACGTTGTAGTGCTGCTGATCCTACTGACAGCCATCACCACCATCTACCTGTACTACAAGGTAAAGACATTTACTCAGACGTTACAAGTCATTTAAATGTTTGTGTCTATGAGCAGGGTTCAGATTCTACATTGGTCTATATATGTGTTTAAGTTGTGTGATTAACCAGATGAGAATGAGAGGCGCGCAGCAGAGAACGAGACACAGAGACACACACACAGAGAGAACGAGAGACCGGGATTTTAATAATAGCTGAAAAGTTCAGAATTAGTTTATCTTTCTAGAACCTTGGAAGACATCTAAAAAGAGTGACTGCAACCACCATGATTCCTTTTAGTTAGTTTTTTTGCAACCATGGTAACATGGGGTTTTGGTAACATGGGGTTTTGGTAACATGGGGTTTTGGGTAACATGGGGTTTTGGTAACATGGGGTTTTGGTAACATGGGGCTTTCATTATTTTTAGAGAGTAGCTCAATTACGTCTGTTTTGTGTTCCAGAATGTATTGCTGCTTTTAGCTTTTGTCTTTATGTCTTTATCTTATTTAGTGTTTCTCTTAGAGTCTTTATCTTGAAGTGTTTCCATTATTAGTCCATGACTGACTGACTCACTCACTCTTGGTGCTGTGTCTCCCTAGACCACCAGGAGGCAGAAGAGAGTGAACAGGGTGAGCAGCGTGGATCTTTATGTTGATGCCAATGCCATGGAGATGGTCTCTCTGAGCTCCAGAGCTGAAGCTGGACCGGGAGAGGAGAGAGCCGCCCAGGGGACTGAGTAGGAGTAGAATGATGCTGACCCTACATGCTGATCTTAGGTCAATTTTGTGTTTTGAACTCGATGGTCAGCAGTGGACTGGTGTTTAAAATGTGGTGACAAACCTTAAGTGGTTCTAATTTTAATAACACAAGTTAAGAATTAGTTTATCTTTTTATAACCTTGGAAGAAATCTAAAAGGAGTGATTGTAACCACTATTATTAATTTTTGTTTGTTTTGTACCACCATGGTACCATGGGGTTTTGGGTATAATGGGGTTTTGGTAACATGGGGTTTTGGGTAACATGGGGTTTTGGGTAACATGGGGTTTTGGGTAACATGGGGTTTTGATTATTTTTTGAGAGTAGCTCAATTACGTCTGTTTTGTGTTCCAGAATGTATTGCTGCTTTTAGCTTTTGTCTTTATGTCTTTATCTTATTTAGTGTTTCTCTTAGATTCTTTATCTTGAAGGGTTTCCATTATTAGTCCATGTATTATTATAATCATCTGTTCATTCTTTGTATTTTGAAACATTTGAATAAATGGGTCATTTTAGTTTGTTGTTGGGGTTTGTTTTGTTGCTGTTGTTTACCTCTCATGATGTTATTGATTATACATTTTATGATATTGACTGATGTAGATTATTGTTATGTTATTAGTAGTATAGAGATAATGATGTTATTCATTATAAATATTATGGTATTGATTATTATGTAGATTATTGTTATGATGTTTGTACTATATAGAGATATTTGTGTTATTCTCTTATGATCTGTGGGTTACAGAGAAAGTATAGTACTTAGTTCAGGTCTGATATACATTATATTGTGAATATGCTGTGTGCAAATCAATCAATTAATCAAATTAAAGTTAATAAATATGGTAATATATATCAATGATCTCAAAGGTATTGTTGAGAAGTGTTTATTTCATATTTGTGATGTGAGTGCAGATTATGTTGATGTTATGTTATTTACCCTTTACAGATAAAGACCTGTTGCTCTCTAAACTGCCATGTAATCACTGAATGCTTTTAATAAACTCACAGGCTGTCAGTCTTGTGTGATTTCTCTCTTGGAAAGACTACAACATACAGTATGAATTAACTGAGATCAGTCTTGTGTGATTTCTCTCTTAGACAGACTACAACATACAGTATGAATTAACTGAGATCAGTCTTGTGTGATTTCCAACCAAGTTTTTCACACATATGATAATGAGAGTAGATAGCTGGATGGAAGCAGTGTAGAAAAAGTAACCAACTGTCATACTTGAGTAAAAGAAAAGATACCTTCATAGAAAATGACTCAAGTAAAAGTGAAAGTCACCCAGTAAAACATTTGGTTTTAAATATACTTCATGATCAAGAAAAAAAGTATTCCACTACTAACAGAGGAATAGGGGGAAGTGTTCCACTACTAACAGAGGACCAGGGGGAAGTGTTCCACTACTAAGAGAGGAACAGGGGGAAGTGTGTTCCACTACTAACAGAGGAACAGGGGGAAGTGTGTTCCACTACTAACAGAGGAACAGGAAGAAGTGTGTGTGTGTTTGTGTGCGTGTGTACCAGCTCTGTTTCACTCAAATGCCCATTCCAGCAGACTGTGCTCTTGTCACGCTCTGGCTCCGGGACTTTGTATGTTGAGCCAGGGTGTGTTCGTTTCGTGGTGTTCTGTTTGGTTGGGTTGTTCTATGTGGTTGTATTTCTTTGTTTGGATGAGTGACTCCCAATCAGAGGTAACGAG
This sequence comes from Coregonus lavaretus, assembly GCF_964263955.1. NCBI lineage: Eukaryota > Metazoa > Chordata > Actinopteri > Salmoniformes > Salmonidae > Coregonus > Coregonus lavaretus. The sequence goes on from NW_028159126.1 coordinate 26,328, forward strand.
TGTCAGCTGTTGGCTCGTTGTCTCTGATTGGGAGCCATATTTATACTGTCTGTTTTCACCTTGTGTTTGTGGGTTTTTGTTCCGTGTTCAGTCAGTGTTACTGTGGACTTCACGATCGTGTTTTGTTTTGTTCTTTACTAATTAAAGTCATGTTCGTTTCACACGCTGCGCCTTGGTCTACTCCTTCTCGTCAAGACGATCGTGACAGAAAAACCCACCAAGTCAGTGGTGCGCGTCGTCAGCCCAGCCCGGCCTGTTCCTGCCATTCCCACCAAGTCAGTGGTGTGCGTCGACAGCCCAGCCCGGCCTGTCCCTGCTCCACGCACAAAGCCTACGGTGTGCGTCGCCAGCCCAGCCCGGCCTGTCCCTGCTCCACGCACAAAGCCTACGGTGTGCGTCGCCCGGCCTGTCCCTGCTCCACGCACAAAGCCTACGGTGTGCGTCGCCAGCCCAGCCCGGCCTGTCCCTGCTCCATGCACAAAGCCTACGGTGTGCGTCGCCAGCCCAGCCCGGCCTGTCGCTGCTCCACGCACCAAGCCAAGGGGGCGAATCGTCAGCCAGGTCCGGTCCGTTCCTGCCTCATGCGCCAAGCCAGGGGTGCGCGTCGTCAGCCTGGTCCAGCCCGTTCCTGCTACTCGCACCAAGCCAAGGATGCGAGTCGTCAGCCTGGTGAGGTCCGTTCCGGCTCCACGCACCAGCCCAAGGGTGCGTATCGTCAGCCAGGTCCGGTCCGTTCCTGCCTCACGCGCCAAGCCAGGAGTACGAGTCGTCAGGCCGGTGCCTGATCAGGTCAGCTACTCCACTACGGAGTTTGAGCAATCCGCTCCGTCTATGTCCGGTCCAGATCCAGCCAGCGGGGTCAGACCGGACCGGGGGCGCTACGGGGGGATTGTGGAAGGGTGGTGGTCAAGCCCGGAGCCGGAGCCGCCTCCGAGGAGAAATGCCCACCCAGCCCTCCCCTGTTTGGGGTTTTGAGGCGCGGTCGCAGTCCGCGCCTTTAGGGGGGGGTACTGTCACGCTCTGGCTCCGGGACTTTGTATGTTGAGCCAGGGTGTGTTCGTTTCGTGGTGTTCTGTTTGGTTGGGTTGTTCTATGTGGTTGTATTTCTTTGTTTGGATGAGTGACTCCCAATCAGAGGTAACGAGTGTCAGCTGTTGGCTCGTTGTCTCTGAT